>NW_027497715.1:0-152440 GCF_021521415.1 Bidens hawaiensis | reverse complement strand
GAAGAGCCAGCTGAGCCGGAGGCACACTCAGAGGTGTCCTCAGATGATGACATCCAAGAATGATAACACCTAGATGGAGGGGTTTTCTCCATCCAAACTATTATTTTCTATGATTTTAAGATTGGTTTTAATACTTTGTAGCGAATACAATGGTTTTAATCATGAATTATTATTTGGATTATTATATGGTTGTGCATGTGATGTTTGCTTCTTTTATTTTTCTTTCTTACCTACCTTTATTACATGTATGGTGTGTTGCATATGAAACCGAGAATTCAAGTCTAACATTTTATGTTGTGATTCTAGGAGATGGCTGGAAGAAACGCTAGGCATGGTCGCGGTAACATCAACCTAACGGCAGCAGAACTCCAAACCCTATTGAATGACCATGCGGCGGCAGCTCTAGCCGCAAATGTTCGGAATCAAGCCGGAGGTCCAGCCGGAGCCTGTACTTTCAAGAACTACCTGGATTTCAAGCCCAATTCATTTAAGGGCACTGAGGGAGCCATAGGTTTCCTGTGTTGGGCTGAGAAGGCAGAGTCAGCTTTCGAGATGTGTAACTGTCCACCCGCCAGCAGGGTTAAGTTCGCTGCTGGGACACTGGAGGATTCTGCCCTCACTTGGTGGAACTCCAATGTGCAAATTCTTGGGTTGGATTTGGCGAAAGCTATGAACTGGGAAGAGTTCAAGAATATGATGCGGGAAGAGTATTGTCCTAGATAGGAAATCGCGAAGTTGGAATCTGAATTTTGGTCGTTGAAAATGGTGGGTTCCGAGATTAAAGCCTACGCCACCCGTTCCCATGAGCTAGCAGTAATAAGTCCACGGATGGTAGACCGCCGAGTAAGAGAATTGAGATGTATATCGATGGGTTGGTACCACAAATTCAGGGTATGGTGACGTCTTCCAAACCAGCTACAATTCAACAAGCGATCCGATAGCTCACAAACTGACGGACCAGGCAGTGGCACAAGGTGCGTTACACCTAGAGGTTCCACCTCTAAAACCCGAGACAACTCAATCACTGACAACAACAACAACAACCACCAGAGTAATGGAAAGAGGAAATTTGACAACACCAGGTCCTCATCATCGAACCCCCCCCCCCCACAGCAACAACACTACCGTAAGCCCGAACTCGCTCGGAGGTTCAATAATCAGGGTTCCAACAATAACAACAACGGTGGCGGGCAGGGTTCGAGTGGCTATGCTGGGAAGTACCCGAAATGCAACAAGTGCAACTATCACCATGCTGGCTCATGCGACCGTATCAAGTGTCTGAGATGCGGAAAAATGGGTCATCAGGCCAAAGACTGTAGGGGAGACCTAGCGGCAAATGGTGTTCCTAAACAGCCTACGGCGACTAAAGGGTGCTTCGAGTGTGGTCAAGAGGGTCATTTCAGGAAGGATTGCCCCAAACTAAAGCAGAATGAGAACAATGGAGGCAGCAACAGTGGCGGAAGCAGTGTTAAAGGTAGAGCTTTCGTCATTGGGTCGGGCCAGGCCCGCAACGATCCGAATGTGGTTACCGGTAAGTTTCCTGTGAACGACTGTTATGCTTCTGTTTTGTTTGACAATGTAGCTGATAAGAGTTTTATATCGGAAGCCTTTAGTAAACTCTTAGACTTAACTCCAACCTCGTTAGATGCTAAGTTTCCTGTTGAATTAGCTGACGGTAAGTCTATAGAAACAACTCATGTACTAGCGGGATGTAAGTTGAAACTGTCAGGTCATACTTTCGATATCGACCTCATACCCTTTACACTTGGTAGTTTCGATGTCGTTGTCGGCATGGACTGGCTATCTGAGAACCGAGCGGATATTATATGTCACGACAAGATAGTCCACATCACTACCCCTTCCGGCGAAATCATTTCGATCCAGGGTGAGAAGAGCGGCATGACCACCGGCGTCATCACCCTCATGAAGGCGCAGAAATATTTACGAAAGGGTCATCCAACAATTTTAACTCATAATGTCGAGAAACCCACGGAGGAGGAGTGACTCGAAAACATACCAATTGTGCGAGATTTTCCGGAAGTCTTCCCGGAGGATTTGCCCGGTCTACCACCTAATCGACAAGTCGAGTTCCAAATCGAATTGGCCCCCGGTGCAGCACCCATAGCACGAGCGTCGTATCGGCTTGCACCGGCGGAGCTTCAAGAGTTTTCCACTCAATTACAAGATTTGTTGGATAAAGGTTTTATCCGACCTAGCTCATCACCATGGGGAGCCCCTGTCTTATTTGTCCGAAAGAAGGACGGGACTTTCCGCATGCGCATCGACTACCGAGAGCTGAACAAGGTGACGATCAAGAACCGTTATCCCTTACCCCGAATTGATAATCTGTTCGACCAGCTTCAAGGATTGAGTTACTACTCGAAGATCGATCTGAGATCTGGTTACCATCAACTGAGAGTGCGCGAAGAAGATATTTCAAAGACGGCATTCAGGACTCGGTACGGTCACTACGAGTTTTCAGTTATGCCTTTTGGCTTAACCAACGCACCAGCCGTATTCATGGATCTCATGAACAGAGTATGAAAGGCGTACCTCGACAAGTTTGTGATTGTTTTTATTAATGATATCCTCGTCTACTCCAAGAACAAGACCGACCACGAAGAACACCTGAGGTTGATCCTAGAATTGCTAAAGAAGGAACAACTGTACGCTAAACTCTCGAAATGCGAATTTTGGCTTCGCGAGGTTCACTTCTTAGGATATGTAATCAATGAGAATGGTATCCATGTCGATCCCGGCAAGGTAGAGGCTATCAAAAACTGGGAAGCACCTAAGACTCCGACTGAGGTGCGACAATTCCTAGGACTGGCTGGCTACTACCGACGTTTCATCGAGGGATTTTCAAAGATTTCTCAACCCCTCACCGCCTTGACACACAAGGGTACTAAGTACAATTGGGGTGACGCGCAGGAGTCCGCCTTCCAACTGTTGAAAACCAAACTCTATAGCGCCCCTATCCTAGCCCTTCCCGAGGGAACAGAAAATTTTGAGGTGCATTGTGACGCATCGATACAGGGTCTCGGTTGCGTGTTGATGCAACTCGAGAAGGTTATAGCGTATGCCTCTCGACAACTACGGATTCACGAGAAGAACTACACGACCCATGACTTGGAACTCGAAGCTGTGGTGTTTGCTCTTAAGATATGGAGGCATTACTTGTACGGTACCAAGTTTACCATCTACACCGACCACAAGAGTCTCCAACATATCTACGATCAGAAGGAGTTGATGCGACAGCGTCGTTGGGTCGAGCTGCATAAGGATTATGATTGTGCCATCAAGTACCACCCTGGCAAGGCCAATGTAGTGGCCGATGCTCTCAGCAGAAAAGAAACCGATAAACCTAGACGAGTGCGAGCATTACAACTCACAATTCACGCCAACTTACCCGATCAGATTCGTGATGCTCAACTCAAAGCCTTGAAAGACGATAATCTCCCATCAGAACTCATGCGAGGCATGAACAAGCAACTTGAAACCAAATCGGTCGGGGTCCGATATTTCGAAAACCGGATTTGGGTCCCTCGATACGGAGAGTTGAGAACCCTAGTGATGGACGAAGCACACAAGTCCCAATATTCCATCCACCCGGGCTCAGATAAAATGTATCATGACCTAAAGGCTCTTTACTGGTGGCCAAACATGAAAGCCGACATTGCCATCTACGTGAGCAAATGCTTGACTTGTGCAAGAGTCAAAATAGAATATCATAAACCATCTGGTTTGCTACAGCAACCGGAACTTCCAATGTGGAAATGGGAACACATTTCCATGGATTTCATCACGGGATTACCCAAAACACCGACGGGATGCGATACCATCTGGGTGATCGTTGACCGGTTGACTAAGTCTGCACACTTCTTAGCAATCAAGGAATCGGACAAAATGGAAAGACTGGCTCGCATCTATATGAAAGAAGTAGCGTCTAGACATGGAGTGCCTGTCTCAATCATATCTGATCAAGATTCCCGTTTCACTTCGCACTTCTGGAAGTCACTACAGAGTGCACTAGGCACCCGCCTTGATATGAGCACAGCATACCATCCTCAGACGGATGGGTAAAGTGAGCGCACCATTCAGACCTTGGAGGACATGTTGCGTGCATGCGTGTTGGATTTCGGAAAGAGTTGGGAACCTCACTTACCTTTGGTGTAGTTTTCGTATAATAACAGCTATCACGCAAGTATTAAAGCAGCGCCGTTTGAAGCGTTGTACGGACGAAAGTGTCGATCACCTCTCTGCTGGGCAGAGGTGGGTGATAGCCAAATCACTGGTCCAGAATTAGTACTTGAAACCTCTGAAAAGATTGTTCAAATCCGAAACCGCATGGCAGCAGCACGAGATCGCCAAAAGGGTTACGCCGACAAGCGCCGAAAGCCTCTTGAATTTCAAGTGAACAACCAAGTATTACTCAAAGTCTCACCTTGGAAAGGTGTGGTTCGCTTCGGAAAGCAAAACAAACTCAATCCATGATACGTTGGTCCTTACCGGATAACTGAGCGCATTGGTCCGGTAGCGTACCGACTGGATTTACCAACGGAACTCAGTAGCGTACACAATGTATTCCATGTATCCAATTTGAAGAAATGCCTTTCCAATGAAACCCAAGCAGTTCCTTTGGGCGAGTTGCAAGTTGATGAACAGCTACGCTTCATCGAAGAACCAGTCAAAGTTTTGGATTAGGAAACCAAAACACTCAAGCACAGCAAAATTCCAATCGTTAAGGTTCGTTGGAACTCGAGACGTGGACCAGAGTTCACGTGGGAACGCGAGGACCAAATGATGAAAAAGTATCCTCACCTTTTTTAAGGGTTGACCAAACACCGAAAACCACGAAAGCCGTCAAACCTTCAGAAATCACCAGAGGTATGAATTAAATTTCGGGACGAAATTTCTTTCTACTAGGGGATGATATGACAAACTGAAAATTTTTCTTGCTTTTTCAGACACCCATCGCGACTTGACTCAAATTTTCGGGACGAAAATTCTTTCAACATGGGAATGATGTGACACTCGACAATTTCAGGTTAACTCCGTTAATCCAAACTCCGTCAATTCAAACTTAAGATCACTTGATCTATAACGCACATCTCATTACATTTAAACTAGGGTTTTAAATGATGCATGACAATTACTACACATGTAGTCTTTCGGGATTGCACCGAAACGCAAACGAGTTTACCCTAACCATTGGTGAACAAACGACAAACATCAAAACAATAAATATTTGATAATAATGTGTTAAGTTATATGCTACTTGATATTTATACATAGAACACAAAATTCAAGTGTCAAGGGTTATTAATTATACTAGATATTGAATAACAAGAAGTAGAGGGACTTAAGTGTAAAAAGTTAATATTTAATATTAACAAAAACCCTAACCTCCCTCCCTCTCCTTCACAACCGATCGCCCCCCCCCCCCCCTCTCTTCTTGGCTGCCGTAAACACACACACACACATACAAGGATTTTTCAAGCTTTTGTTGAAGAATTAAGGTGCTAAAAGGTAATTAACAACTACTCTATGCATTCTAAGTGTTTAATTTTCATATTGAATGGGTTAATCAAAACCCTAATTCTCGAAAATTGATGATTAAGGTGAGTTAGGGTTTGATTGTATGGTTGATGATGAATTGCTAATGAAATTGATAACTAGTTGTGTTATTGTTGTTTGTTAATCACTTGTTCTTTGATTTTAAACTTTAAAGAAAAACCCTAACTACGTTTGTAATGTGAAATTGATATGCATGGTTGGTTAATCTTGTGTCTAGAGTGTTATATGCATGGATTATGATTCATAGATTGTTGTTATGTTGAGTTTTGATGTAAACTGGTACTGGACAGATTGTTAAGTTTATGTTTAGACGACTATAACTGAATGTTAATGTGGTAATTGGTCGAAATTCTTAACACTAAAGTGTACTAGGTTGAGTCTAGTTTCTAAAAAGTCTAAGTTTGTAATTTTTGGACGTGTAAAAGTTAACGTTTATTATTTTACAAAAACGTAGTGCAAGTTTGAATTGTGGGGTCTGCTGTTAGGCTGTTTTGAAATTATCATATCTCATAAACTACAAGACAAAATGGGTTAGTTCCACTTCTGGAAGTTAGCATTTTGAGTTAAGAATCAAACCCAATTGGTCTTGCATTAATTGAATTTACCATTTAACGGGAATAATGAATATCATTCTGTTGCGCATGATTTTGACTGCTGTGAGTTTACTGTAATGTTTTGATTATTGTGAGAAATCTATGTGGAACAAAAATACAATAAAAATATTTCTGGAAACCTAGCTCATGTGTGCTTCTGTGACGATTTTTGGTAAATTAATTGATGTGTTATGATCTGTTGAATTGAGTAATCTTTCCAAGTAGAATTCTGTCTTGATAAAACTAGCTGCTGAACTATGTGAAAATACATGAAACGTGTTGGTTGATCGATATTTGCTATGTTTTTGACTAAATTGCCCATGTGGGGAATAATTACTAGTAATGTACAATGTTAGTACTTGATACTTATGTAGTTGTTTACACATGTAACGTGTCACCAATGTGTTTGTCGAGTCACACACAATTCACAAACGAAACACGAAACGTATCTCATGCATAGGTATTATGTGCCGAGTCTAGAGACTCAATAATAGTTCCAACACTTAAAAAATCTCATTCTTGTTTTAGAGCGCTAGTGAGGATTTTCTGTGACGCGCATCTCTCGGTTGACTTGTTTTTGAATTCTTCGCAAACAGTGAGTTTCACGTTCCCCTTTTACTCTTTTAAACGCTTTTTACTTGGGGGAGATAACATACTCCAAAACGCTTTAGATTTTGTTATTCGTTATATGTCACTTGTAAGGCTAAGTGGCAAACGAACCAACTAAAGTCCTTCATAACATCGAACCGTTTAGTATTTGTATAATAGCGAGTCACTGTTGAGTAGTACTACTGGGTTTGACAAACCCCACCCAACTCTAAACTCGACGGCAGGTCGAGTGGGTGTAATCTTGGCTAACACATTTTCCATGGTCGTGGTAGACATGGTGGCAAGGCAATTGATAAACAGTCAGCTTCGGTGTCTATCACTTTGTAAATACTTGTCTTATAGGCTAGCTACCTATTGATATATAATTGATTTAACACTATCTGGTAACGCAAACGCAAACGCAAAACGCAAACACTTAAACGCAAACATTTTTCTTTATTTATATATGTGAACTCACCAACCCTGTTTTGACACTTTTAGTATGTTATTCTTAGGTAGCCAAGGCGGGCGCGCGGTATAGGAACATGCATTTCATTGAACACTATCGTTTTTGCAAACTTGTTTTTAAACTGTTAATAATTGGGTTTTAAGTCGTCCTGTGTGACGCAACACTTGGTTTATGAATTTACGCTTCCGCACTTATTTAAACTTAATGTTTCGTGGTTTGAAAACTTTATTTATGGGGTTTGATTATAACTAATGATTCCGATCCTGTTAGTTCACACCCTCTGACGGTAAAACTCCGTTAGTGGATTTTGAGGGTGTGACAGTAATCACACTCCCCCTTTTTACGCTTTTATACTTTTAGGGGTGGCATGCATACCATATTCAAACTTACTTGTTTTATGATCTCATTATCAAATCCACATTTCAACATTATGTGTTTGTACAGATACTTGCTCGATCTTTGTTTATGCCTCAATTTGATTATGTGCACGAGTGTTTATTTTTATGTTGTTGTTGGAACGCAATAAGTATGATCATACGCTCCCCTAACTACGTTAGCCTTGTGCTAGTAGAATAGGACCTAATTATCCGAGTATGTCGGTTGTTACCGATTAGAAAGGATCCTCATTCTCCGAGTATTTTGGTTGTTACCAAATAGAAAGGAGCCACATAATTTGCTTTACATTTACAATGGTTGTTGCATTATTCTATTTACACATAATGAATTGTGATTTTGCCTCGTTATATACAAACGTCAAAAATAGTGTATTGCTCACCAACATTCATTTTGATCAAATCTATTTTTATGCATGCTACAGGTTTACTATTTGATAGCTTGTGAAGATTGAAGACTCTTCACTTAGACCATACCTTTAGGATACTTTAACGAATGTTGTGTTGACGAAATTGTTTGTATCTTATTGTGAACAAGTTTTATTTGTGATTATTGAATGAAATAAACAAGTTGAGTAAATATTGTCACATTAATAGTATCATCGCATTCTTGAGAAATCTGTTGCACCTCGACATGTTCCATCGCCTTTAGTCGGGGTGTGACAGTGGGATTCTCTAAAAAGCCAAGGTCATGGGTGGCCAAGAGGGACTACCTTGGAGACTTTGGAACTAAGCACGAAATGCGAAGGTTGCTTAAAGCTGGTCGGCCGATAGGCGAAAGAGCTATGGGGCGCCTTGAGACTGGGAGGTGCCCCACTACAGGTGGTCTAATATGGATAACATATTTATTGACTTTCTCTCCCCACATACAATACACATGTCAAATTCCCTCATTATTTTAAAACACCCGTAACTTTTTTATACGACATTAAGAAAACAAATTCAACATAACGAGTGTTTTTTTTGTTTTTTATATGAGTACTATATTGCTATATAAAAATTAAAAAAAATATTAGTGGGTTTTGTACAAATTGTGTCTTACATAATTATGTTATACATTTGTGTTTTTCATTGTGTTTATTACATTATGTTATACAATTGTGTGTTTGTCATTGTGTTGTTTTTCATAATGTTTTTTCCATTATGTTTTACATTGTGTTATCTTCATATTGTTTTCCATTGTGTTTTTTCCGGTGGCCGTTTTTTGGTAACTGTTTTCCGGCAACTTTTCGGTGAATATTTCGGCGATTTTTCGGTAAAATTTCCAGGGGATTGTTTTCCGGTGACTTTTCGACGACTTTTCTGGTAACATTTTCCGAAGCTATTTTTGGAGACTTTTTCGACGAGGTGGTGGCGATGAGTGTGACGGTTTTGGTGGGCGGTGGTAGGTGGAGTGGTGATGATTTTAGGAGATGAGTGAAGATGTAAGTGAGTTTTTGAGATTAATGTAAGTGGGTTTTTAAAATTAAAATAAATGGGTTTTTAAAATTAAAATAGTAGACTAAAATACCCTTCTTTTTAACATTCCTAAATAAATCAAACTTATTATTTCAGCGTAATCCTATATTTAGTACTCATTTATTTTATACAAATTATCATGAGAACTAAAACCCTTATGCTTGATTCATTTCGTTACAAAATTTTGATGATACCCTTTCTCTCTAATGATCCAAGTATACAAATTCTTACTTTTAAGTGGTTTAGACCAAAACAAAATTTCTTGAAGTGCACATTAAATATTGTACTTTGCGTAGATAACACAATAATAAATTTTCTCTTTTAGACTAGTACATACTAAATTTTCATTCAATTTATATTTCTAGATAACTTGGATGAATATTGGGTCGCATATACACAAAGAAAATTAGATTAGAGTGGCCCACATAGTATGGGAGTGTTTGGGATTCCATATTTTACCTCCTTATAACATATCTAAGGCATAAGTTATAAGTTACAAAGTTATAAATTATACCTTATACATATACTCATAAAATCTAACTTTCTCAAACATCTTATAACTTATAACTCATAAGTTATGAGCTATAAGGAGCTAAAATAAGAAATCCCAAAACACCCGACGTGTAATGTTTGATCAGGAAAAAAAACATAAAAATGGCTTAACCCGTAAAGGAGGCTTGCTCGATTGGATAGTTTGAATTAACACGAACATTTTAAATTCTCTAACTCCATTAGAAGACATTTGATCTTTTAATTAAGGGCTAACTCCCATAATTACTTGGTTCAATTTGCAGAAGATTGAAGATCTTATCTTTTCTCTAAGTTCTTACAATCTAATTGAACCATTTGTTAAGCCAATTATTTTAATAACCAGGTCGAGCTAAACTAACTTTGCTTGGCTTGTAAACAACCCCAGATTATATCTTACGCATGAGTACAACGTTATAGGAGGGTGGAGATAAGTTTTTGCTCTGGATATTGTACGTGTAATTTTTGTTAACAATAAAAAGAAAAAACAAGACAAACCCTAGATTTGAATTGTTTGTTCACTTAAATTAAATTTTTCCCTATCCTTTGATTTCGTTAATGTTGACACATTCAAACCACCAAGACATGAAAAGAAAGGGGGTGGGGCCAGGTTAGGAGTGGCAAGCTGCAAGTAGAATTAGCTACAAAACTTCAAACCTCATTCATCCTCTCTAGACACATTTGATTATAATCATGGATGCTTTTACAATCACCAAACTTCTATTCTTTTCCTTCTATCTTTTTGTTATACATTTTCAAATTTATTTAATAATTATATATAAAATAATTAATGAAACTTGATACAACAGAGCATGGGGCCTTTGAGGTAATAGGTTCGACCCTGACTCAATAGGCGGATTTACGTTGGCGCTAGGGGTGCACAGTAGGGTCGTCCAAACCGTTCATCGCTCGAATTCCCTCGCTCGAAAATTTCTCAAAAAATGCTCGCTCGTTTTTTCGCTCAATTGAAAACGAGCCGCTCTGCGTGGTTTGGTTTGTAAACGAGCCAAGCAACGAGCAAAGGTCTGCTCAGTTCGATTCGGCTCGAATACTTTTAGTTTAATTTATATATAATTATATATGAACAAATATATAAATATATACACAAAACACATAAATATAAGCTTACAATTATTTTTACTCCTTTAAATTTTTCATATTCCATCAATTTTATAATTTTATTTGTTTCAAGTTTTTAGAATACTAGAGATTTGTTTATATGATCATTATATCTCACTTCAAACTTATTTATAATAAAAATTTACAATCTATTAAACGTTTGTCTAAAAACTACTAATTTATTTATAAAATATATTATTTACAACTTTCAAATTTGTTTCTTATTGAATTTTTAAAGTGAAAAGGAAATTTATAATGCTCGAAATCGCTTGATGTTCGATCGAAAAATGCTCGATTTCGATTTTGGCTCGTTTCGGTTTTCGCTTGGTTCAAACTTTAGCCGTTCGGTTCGGCTTGTTTTAAACGAGCCAAGCAACGAGCAAGTCTTCGCTCGGTTTGGCTCGGCTCGTGAACAACACTGGTGCACGAAAACCCTTTGAGTTTCTAAATTATAGTGTAATGCTATATATAAAATCTGGAGTGCAACCCCTTTTAAAATTGGAGTGCACCACTAAACAATCTAAAAAAGTGGTGGAGTGACGAAAACATTGGTTATTAACATGAATTTTCTGCATTCGATTCTTTTCTTTCTTTTCTTTTTTTTTTCTTTTTGACAGCTTTTTAATATTTTTAATTTCATATTTAACTATGGTTTAAGCGGGGTTTGATATTGGTCACTGACTCGCTTATGTTCCCTTTTAAAAGGGAAAATTCCTATAATAGTCCATTTAGATAATGTGTTTTCAAGATTATCCCCATTAATTCAAATTTTCAACTTTGTTCCTTTGGTATTTCGTCGTCGACGACATGATAGCGAACACCGACGATGCGTTACTGAAACAAATAGGATAACGACACGTGGCCGGAATCTGTGTTGACGATGCGTTATGTTGTTAACGTAGGGTAGTGGTGATGCGTTATGTTGCTAACGTAGGGTAGCAGCGATGCGTTAGTTGATAACGCATCGCTGCTACCCTATGTTAGCAACATTAACGCATCGTCAACCCTATGTTATGTTAACACATCGTCGGTGTTCGCTAACATGTCGCCGACGACGAGATACGTTTATGGTGCTAACATAGGGTAGCAGCGATGCGTTATCAGCTAACGCATCGTGGAACCCCTGCTTTAAACATTAACGCATCGCTGCTACCCTATGTTAGCAACATAACGCATTGTCAGCCCTATGTTATGTTAACACATCATCGGTGTTCGCTAACATGTCGTCGACGACGAGATACCAAAGGAACAAAGTTGGAAACTTGAATTAGTGGGGGATAATCTTGAAAATACATTATCTAAATGGGCTATTATGGGAATTTTTCCCTTTTAAAATGGTTCTGAAGCTGGTTATAATAGCATTTTAAATTATTATGAAATTCAAAAAAAAAAAATTACCCTGTAAACGATCATGTGATTCTTTTTAATTAGTTAGTATTTTTGTTTTAACAAGCTTTTACAGTCTCTCTCCTTTGAAATAACAAAAATATGTATATTTACATAGGTGTCCCAAATACTACCTTGAGAGGAAGTGACAGAATTTGTATATTTTTTTTATTATTGTATCGTATTTTTATCATGTAATGAACCTTATTTGATTCAAATCGTTGAACCGACATGAACTTTTTTATATCCGACTATAAATTTCGAGCATCTATAAGCAACGCATCCACTGAAGAAAAAAATTATGAATCCGTCACTGCCTGACTCCGGGATTTTACAACAGTTTTGTGGGTTGCCTCTGGAACTTTATGACGTAGTGGTGGTTAATGCATTAATGTACGAGGTTTTTCTGTAAGAACATGTCAATATACCTTTTCATAGTGATGGTACGACCTCTATCAAATGAGAAACAACTTGTAGCGTACATCCAGGTTGATTGAAAAATAATAAAAACGATAAGAGAAGCATCAATGTTCACCAACTATTTTATTAAAACATACATAAAATAATAAGATAATTATGAAAAAAAAACATTTTGCTTGATTTAAAAATAAGAAAAACTGATAGATCGTTCACAGTATTTACAATCTTTTATGACATACATAAAATAATAAGATAATTAGGGGTCGTCTATTCTCACATCACCAACAATCTAATCACATAACGTACACCAACGGCTGACTGAAAATGTCTACAACAATCGTTTTAAGAGACAACGGAAGGTGTTATCAAAACCGACCATAGGAAAGAAACAGCCCAAGGCTCATTCTCCTATAGAGCCCAAGGTATTTTAATATATATCTTTATAGCTTTTGAATTAAAAAATTATAAATTTTTTCCTTTTAAATATACCTATGTATGAAATGAGGCATTTGTAAAAATGACTTTCACTTACTATTTTGTATTTGAATTTTCATCTCACTTTAGACTTTCATATTAACGGGTGTTAAACTTTTTCTGTTAAGCCACCTTATGTGCATGCACATGAGGACATTTTAGCTTAGTCTTTTCTTACCCTTTGAGTGAATATTTTTATAATTACCTTAAAGATTCTATTCTTCTCCTCATTTATGAATAAAAATAAATTAATAATAATTAGAAGAAAAATGAAAGCAAATATATCAATGTAAAAAGTGTCGGTTTAACAAATACAAATACAAATACAAATACAATTAAAATTTGATGAATGTCACAATATTCCCTACTTTTGAGAATTTCGTCTCGAAATTATGTAGAAAAATCCGTATAAAAAAGATGAGGATATTTTGTTCGCATTTGGTCTTCCCGCTCCCAAGTGAATTCAGCGCCATGTTTGGATTCCCAACGAACATTTACCAAAGGTATACGACTACGTTTGTTTTCCTTGTCTTTGCGATCCATGATTTCCACTGGATTTTCAACAAAGTGCATTGTTTCATCAATGCGCATTTTATCGAGTGGTATATAGAGATTTCCCTCAGCTAGACATTTCTTTAGATTTGAAACATGAAATGTCGGATGAATGTTCGAAAGTTCTTGCGGAAGCTTGAGAGTATAAGCCACACTACCAACATGTTCGAGAATCTTCAAAGTTCCAACAAATCAAGGATATAGTTTTCATTTCTTGCCAAAACGACCACACATTTCCAAGAAGATACCTTGAGAAGAACACGCTCGCCGACATTTAATTCGAGAGGTCGTCATCGATTATCGGTTTAACTCCTTTAACGACTATGTGCCGCTAAGAGATTTTGTCGGATTTGAGCGATTCGATTAGTAGTCTCTTGAACAAGTTTTGGGTCGGTGACTTGGGTTTCACCAATTTCACTCCAACAGATAGGGGAACGACATTTACGACCATAAAGTTCTTCAGATGGAGTCATACCGATACTCGAATGAAAACTATTATTGTATGAAAACTCAATCAAGTGAAGATGAGAATCCCAATTTCAATCGAAATCCATGATACTTGATCTAAGTATGTCTTCGAGGGTTTGAATCGTTCGTTCGGATTGCCCATCGGGTGATGATAGGTTGTGCTAAGATCCAATAGAGTTCCCAACGCGGTTTGAAGCGATGTCCAAAAATGTGAAGCAAAACGGCCATCACGATCGGAAATGACATACAAAGGTATACCATGACGATAAACGATATGCTGAACATAAATCTGAGCGAGTTGATCAACCGAGAACTTTTCATTGATCGAGATGAAATGAGCGGAATTTAGTCAATCAGTCGAGTATAACCCAAATGCTGTCATGGCGGTTTCGAGTAGTCGGGAGCTTGAACAAAAAAATCATGATTACATCTTCCCAATTCCAAATAGGGATGTGCATTGTATGAGTAAACGGGGTGGTTGTTGATGCTCGACCTTAACTTTCGCACAAGTAAGGTATTTTGCCACATATAACGCAATATCTTTCTTCATACCGGACCACCAGAATGTAGACCGTAGGTCGAAATGCATCTTATCTGCACCGGGATGAATGGAATATCGAGACTTATGAGCTTCGTCCATGATGAAATTGCGAAGACCATAACGATTAGGAACCCACAAACAATTGAGGTAATACAACAAACCATTGCTCTTAGTTTCAAGTTGAATCTCAACACCACAGGACAATTCATCATACATATTACCCTCGGTGACAGAGACATGCTGAGCTTCAAAGATAAAAAGTTGAAGATCGGTTAAAATGGTCACGCTATGAATCAAGATCGATTTCACATGAATATTTTGACTAAGAGCGTCAGCTACAACGTTCGCTTTACCAGGGTGGTAATGAATTTCACAGTCGTAGTCACTAAGTAGATCGGCCCATCGTCGTTGCCGCATGTTTAGATCTTTTGGGTAAATAATATGTTGAAGACACTTGTGGCCGGTGAATACCACACATTTAGTGTCGTAAAGGTTATGTCTCCAAATTTTCAATGCGAATACAACGGCACCGAGTTTAAAATCATGTGTTGTATAATTCCTTTCATGAATCTTAATTTTTCGGGAAGCGTAAGCGATAACTTTACCTTTTTGCATTAGGACACAACAGAGGCCTTGATTAGAAGCGTCTCAATAGACAACAAAATCTTCATTGCCCTCGGGGAGTGAGAGGATCGGTGCATCACAAAGCGTACGCTTAAGAGTTTGAAAAGCTTCATCTTGTTTTGGCCCCCATTCATAAGGTTTACCCTTGTGAGTTGAAGAGTTTAGGGGAAAAGTGATATTTGAAAAATTAAGAATGAAGCGACGATAGTAACCTGCAAGACAAAGAAATGAATGAACTTCAGTATGAGAGGTTGGACTTTTTCAATTATTATTGGCTTCAATTTTGTCTGGGTCAACGTGGATACCCTTTTCGTTTACTATCTGCCCTAAGAATGGAATATCATTCAACCAGAACTCACACTTTGAGAACTTAGCATAAAGATGTTCCTTCTTTAAGAGATCAAGGATAGAATGAAGATGTTTCTCGTGCTTAGCTTTGGACTTAGAATAAATAAGAATGTAGTCGATAAAAACAATTACGAATTTATCTAAGTAAGGTTTGCATATGCGGTTCATGAGGTCCATAAACACCGCGGGTGCATTGGTTAGCTCCCGTCGTTTGAGTCAATCAAAAACCTAATTAAACTAAATAGTTAGAGCAAGTAGGGTATCGTATCACAAGGATTATGTGGTCAATGCAATTCGTGTACAGATTTAATATTATGAAGTAACTATGTTTAGTGCTAATCACACAAGCAATTTAAGTGAATTTAGAGAACTAAGCAATGAACAAGTAAACTAAGCAGTTAACAAAGCAAATCACACCCGAGAATTCAAGTAAGCAACTCACAGTTATCTCATGCAACCTAACAGATTAATGATTAACAGATTAACTACAAACTGATCAATCAGACAAAACCTTAGACATCAACAATCACTTTACACACGGCACTAGTTATCAAATAGTCATTGCCAGTGTGACTCAGTTAAGGGAAATTTTATGTTTTATCGTAGTAAGCCAAATCAAACAGTCATATGATCAATTATCTGGCAACTGGTAACTAATCATTCAGACTAACGTAAAAACTGTAAAGATTACAAACTATACATCCCGGGTGCGATTCTAGGAGATTAGCTGAGCCTTGACATCATTAGATCTTCAATTATGATGAGGAAGGCCATTAGGATTGATCAAGAGATGATTGGTAGCCCTGGAATTCACCCAAAATTGCCTAATAGCTGCTGCTGGTCGTCAAAATCCGTTTTTTCGCGTTTTTTAAGACCATCGCGTATCGCGATGGCCATAGACCCTACCCGTCGCGTACCGCAACCTAAGAAAACCTCATATTTGGATTCCTCTCGTCGATAAACCCAAAATTCATATATTATGGGTCCCGTAACTCATTTTCTAGCTCAGGATATACTCGTTTTACTTATTGGTCGCATTTTGTCAACCAATCTTGTTCAGTTTTAGCATCGGCTTATGATTTCTCATCCGTGCTCTACCCGAATCCTTGTAACACTTCCCAAGACATCAAATCATGCTTCGGTCTTCCCGAGATATCATTCCATGCTCGTTCAGGTCTCCCGTTTAGCATCTTTAACGATCAATTACCTGAAATACAAAAGCACGTATAAAGTACCAAAGTTCTAACAATATATTCAACAAAAATATATAATTATTACACTAATATATATAAAAAATACACGACCATCACATCCCCACAGTTATCTTTTTCTTGCCCTCAAGCAAAACTCTAAAGTAAACATTAACCTCCATCATAGGTATGTGAATTATCCCCATTAATACTAGTAAGGTTTAAGGTCATACCCAGTTTACCAGACTGACACTTTCTAGATTGATATCCTACAAATACGGTTAAGTGCTATAATAAAAACAATAGTGCCGCCCAGACAAGTGTACTTTGTTTCCGGTTAAGGCACACATGCGCATACCCCTCATAATATAATAACTCTCCTCTCGGTTTAATATCTGGACTAGCAAAAGATGTGCTAGTATCACTCTGCTCTCAGTATCACTCATAAACAGGTATCCATCCATAAAACTGCTTAGACACAAATGCAAATCAAGAGGTTTTAAAAGGGTTGTAACGGGGTCAGGTGTAAGGGTATGGAAAGGAAATATTTAAGTAGCTCAAACGATCCGACCCGGCTTATTACATAACATCTAAATAAACGAAACTGTTATACAAAGTGAGTGACTTATTATAAAACCTCTAAATAAGCAAACTAACATACATACTGATTTCATATTTTTTTTCTTTTTTTTTTACATAAACGAACTACTGAATACATAACTGAATATAAACAAACATCTTTTTGGCCTTTTCCTCAAGTTTTTTTTTTATTTTTTTAAGCATAATAACGTGATGCTTAATAATGGAACAAATATAAATACAATTACAAATAAACCTAGTAAGCCGGATCGTCTCGTAACATAATGTCGGGGTTAAACAAATGAAAAATAAGTCCAAGAAAGGTTTTCTAAGGGACCCAACCCCCCACCCCTCACATTAACCATCCTCATATGTGTAATGTATGAGGCCCAAACCCCCAGTACCCACACTCGCGCTCATCCAGACGAGGCTTAACTTAATTGCCTCTATCACTTTTGCATTTTGCCAACTACGATCCCGTAATCCATGAACATTAATGAAAGCACTCAAATGATATGTGTGTACTAGATATTATATGTGTATTATATATATATTTGGGTCAACTCACACACGTACCTGAGGAATAGGGTTGACGATATAAACATGTGTACCTGTCTCCATGACTCGTTATCCCCGCCTAAACGACCCCATTTTCAATTTCTCGTTATGAAAACATTTGTGAGTAAGACTATTGAGAAGCTGAAAAACCAACCATGACCAGAAACCTATGACTTGGCATTAATGGTAATAATTAACAGTTAACAACTTTGGTTTCTGAACACTCTTCGAGGTACTATTGGGCTAAAATTTTTCAAATTTCCCCCATCCCCACATTTGAGGTTTACATTGTCCTCAATGTAAGAATATTTAAACATTGTCCTCAAAGTTAAAATAGATAAAACGATTAATGAATATTTAAGGGACGGTGTTGAAATTGACTTTTTGACTATTAAGCAATTTTAAAATTCGGGGATCAAATGTGACGGTTCAACTAACAATTATACAATTACACTTTTAACATTGAAAGTAATAAAAACAAAATAAATTATGAAACTGAAATCACCTGATATCAACGGGACTGGAAGAGGACCAGTCGGCTCGTGAACTCTCGTAAACACTTGTATATCCTCGCCTCAACCAATTACTAAACTGACAATCGAACCTGCGAAATCTGGAGACGTGTAGAAGAAAGCTTCTCACAAGTGTAAGACATAGGTCTTTTAAGAGTTATGAAAATGATTTTTCTGTTATTTTTATTAAAATAATTACCGAGCCAAATTAAGTCGTTTCATAATAAATTCTGTTAAATTAGTTAAAAACGTTAAAAGACCTAACTCACTTTCGTAGGAATCACGATTTCATTTAGCGTATGCAACAAGCCCTTTAAACCTCCCGGTAGCCCGGGAGGACGAGTGGGGTCTCGTAAGGGTTTATAGTGAACTACACCCAAAAAGTTCCAAATACAACAAAATATACACGTACCTGGATTAACCACAGCAAAATAAACATGAAAGCACTCTGGGTAATTTAACTGTAACCTCATTGTCGGAAAAAAAAAACTTTACCGAACGCATCAAAATCCCAATTTTTCTCGTGCGGTATCCCCACACTTAGCTTTTGCTATGATGGTACGCTTAAAATACAATTAGTAATATAAAAACTAAAATAGAATAGAAACTAAAAATATACAAAATGTACAATTACCACCCTTTTGAAATTTGTATGCCATTTAAGGTGGGTGTATGGCCCGCTCCCGAGCAACCAACTCATTATAAGCACGCTTTTCTTCAATCATTTGTTGCCAGTCTTCCGATAAGCCAGGATCTGGCCCGAACATCCTCAATCTCGACTCTCGATCATTTTTGTTGGGTAGATGTTTCATTTTCTTCTTCCTTGGTCGGCTACCTTTCTCTTCCACCTGCTCACTATGTTGTTTCTCAAATCTCCTCTTATCTATCCTGTCAATCACAAAACATTCCTCTTTTGTGTGATCCTTGTCCAGGGATACACACTTGTCAACAAGAGGATTAATAACATTTTCAAACAATAATAACCGTTTATCACGGTCTCCACACGTAACTTCCAATATCCCATTAGCACAATTAATCACCGCATGTGCTATGGCAAGGAATGGCCTACCCAATATGACTTGTGGTTGTGTATTATTCACACGTTTAGCATAGTCAAGTACTAGAAAGTCAACTGGGTAGAAAAATTCCTCCACCTGAACCATTACATTAGTCACCATGCCCCGGGGAAGTGTATGAGTTTGGTCCGCCAACACCACGGTGGTGTTTACCCTTTCTAATGGGCCAAATTCATACTGATCATATAAACTACCGAGCATGATACTAACACATGCTCCAAGATCTAGAAGTGCCCGATCAGTTTTAAATTTCCCAATTTGAATTGATAAAAGCGGCACTCCCGGGTCTTGAAGTTTACTTGAGGTGGTATTATTCTCCACCCCTTCATCCCTTGTGTTGGTCAATTTTTCATTAAAACATTTATCACAAAAACAATTTTCACAAAAAGATGTTTCATTTGCTTTTAATTTTGAGCCATTTTGGAAAATCGTTTCATTTTGACCAACACAATCACTCTCATCACTAACATCTTCCACCACCCCTTCAACAAACGGTGGTGGTGAATTAACTTCAACACTAGAAATTTCAAAATTAGGTAAAAGACTTACCGCATTGATGTGCACATTGTTTCCCTTCTTGGAGCTTGAGCAGTAATGGTTCGGGTTGACTGTAGTATCGCTCGGGAGTTGACCTGCGCTCTTTTGCAACTTTGCCATATCTGCTGCGAGCTGACCAATCTGCTTTGACATTGCCTCTGCTGACTTATCATGTAACTCAAACTGTTTTTTCGTTTCAGCCTTATGATCTGCCATAATCTTCATCAATGCATCCAACTTTGAGTGCACAGACTCATCCGCATTTCCCGAGGACCCCCTCTGCTGGTCCTGATTACCCGATGAATTTCCACCCCGGTTACCATCTATGTTATACCCCCGATTCTGATCATACGAACCTTTCTGCTGCTGATAACCTCCCTGGCAGTAATTACCCTGCGACCCGTTCTGGCTCGATCCTTAAAAGTTCGGGTTCAACTGAGAAGACGCGTTCCCGTAACGAAATTTTCGGGTGGTTCCTCAGGCCCGGGTGATATGTGTTCGAATTGAACCCTTGGCCTTTGGAATCCCCGTAAGCATAATTAACCTCCTCGGTATCATCCTCCTCATCATCATCAAACTCGGGACAATTTTCTGCCTTATGCCCGAGTTCACCACAATCTTCATAAACCGGGAATTTAACACCAACTTTCCCGACCTCTTCTTCTTACCCCTTTTCAACTTAGCCAGTTCACGTTCCAACTCAGTAATTCCTTCATACTCACTCACGACTGACTTAACAGACCTGGATGAATTACCACGTCTTCGTCTTTCAGCTGTTGCTTCAGATTTTGAGTCTTAACACATAAACTCTAGAAAATCCCAATCATCTTCCTCGGGCTGATTCAGCAACTGACCATTACACGAGGCCATAAGATGCTTTCGGTCTTCGTATGTCAACCCATCAACAAAGCACTTTACCAGTTCCCACAGTTCGATTTGGTGATGTGGGCATTTCCTGATCATGTCTTTATACCTGGTAAAGGCTTCATGAAATAACTCACCAGATAACTGTGAAAAATTGCGAATGTCTGAACGGGCCTCGGTAGTCTTCGACTATGAATAAAATTCATTTAGAAACACCTGCTGCATCTCGGCCCAAGTTCTAATACTGTGCATCAGTAGCAAATTAAACCAGAGTTTTGCTTTGTCTTTTAATGAAAACTGGAATAACCGCAACCGGACTTCGTCCTGATCAAATGTGCCATCACCAATAAACCCGCAAATAGCCGAAAAATCGGTCAAGTGTGAATACGGGTCTTCCGAAGCCATCCCGTGGAAATGAGGAACTGTGACATTCATCAAATTCGGATTTCGATTTTCTTTCACGCTTTATTTTAATAAGTTATACTTTGAACCCGTCATGTAGGCATGTACAAATCGTTGTTCATTTAACATAAAAAGTTAGTTTATAAGTTGTAAGGGGTAATCTTTACCATTTTCAAACCTATATTAACATTTATTAAGTTTTATACCTTTTCGTAAAACACTTGGAACTTGGAGGGCATTTTATGTAAATATATTACATATATTTAAACCAAAAAATGAAACCTAACCCTAACATTAACTCCAGCCATCCCTCATCTCCTTCACACATTTTCCGGCGCCGATTCCGGCCGCCGGCGCCGCCACCTCTGCCGACCACCATCTCCGACGCACCACCACCCCCGGCGAGCCCTAACACACACATTTATAACCACTTTCAGCCGCATCTTCTTCCTCGCCATTTCCAGCCGCCACCGCCGTCCCTCTGCCGGCCACCACCTTCACCGCAGCTCTCCCTCTCCCTCAGCCGCTCTCTCTTCTCTCTCTGTCGCACTCTCTTCATCTCTCACTCTCTATCTCTCTTCGTCTCTCTGTCTCTCTCTCTCAGCTCTCTCTCTCTTTCTCGCGTGTCATCTCTCTCCCTCTCACTCCCTCTCTCTGCGACGCTCCCTCTCTCTCCCTCCGATTTCTGCCTTTCTTCTCCGACGGTTTCGGCTCGGGTTTTGTTTCCGGTGTAGAGCCGACCTCGCAAACATATAATAGGTAAAGTTAATTCGAGTTTTGGTAATGTTATTTTTGTATAGAGATTGTCAGATTTAAACCGTTAAAAATCGGTTTATATTGTTGGTTATATCATTTAAAACGGGTTGATTTGGGTATTGAGTTTTTTTGAATTGGAAATAGAGAACGATCAGGTAATAGATATATCAAGTTTCTTATGGGTTTTATTAATAATTGTTTACCTTGGTTTCGGTTGAGTTTGTACATAAATTGTTTAACTAGAAGTCTCAGGTACGGGTCTCATCTTAGACCGGTTTTAACGTTATTTTTACACTTAACAAATCTCGGTTACTATTAGTGTTAATATTTTTACATAAAACTTATTATTAGTATTATTATGTTAAAGCCACTAATATATGTATTCATTATTAATGTTATTATTATTATCATTATTATAAATATTAAAGTGGTTATTAATATTATTAAAAGTCATACTATTATTATTATCTATTAAAAAATCATATTTTATCATTAATTACTAGCAATAATATTAATATAGTTATTTTGTGAACTCGTTTATAAATCGAACCAACATCGGGTATGGTATCATTATTTACTATAAATATTACTTATTATTATTACTATTTTTATCAACAACACCTTAAAATTTAATACCAAGATTTTATTCTATAACTATTAATATTAGTATTATTAATAATAATTATTGTTATAATTATTATACTATATTAGTATTATTAGAAATAGTTATTGTTATTATTATAATCTTATATATCTATATATATATATGTATATATATATAACATATCTTTTAAAATTATTATTATCATTACTATCATATCATTAATAAATATTGTTGTAAACTTTATTATCTATTCATTTTTATAAAACCGAACTCTTAAATTAAGCCCGTCTTGTTTCTATTTTGATATTGGTTTAGCTATTTAAAAGCCCAATAAAATAATAATATTTTATTTTAAATTATCAATTAAGTATGAGTCCCTAATCATTAACCGGTAATCCGATTTACAACCGAACCTCATCGTTCATTGTTTTCCAATATAGTTTCGTTATGGTTTCAAGTTCATTAATATATATTACATTATTATTTTAGCTGAGGTGTTTATCGTTTCAAGTCAGATCTGTTCGTTTACCGTTCGAGCTACATTTATTTATCTATTTATTTCTCGGTTCATCAATCGAGGTGAGTACTTTCATACCCCTTTTTCCATCTTTCATTTTGGGGTGAAATTTCATACTTATCAAACTAAATGCTTTTAATTACTTGCATCTTAAACCCACAAACGTGATTGTATACCTTACTTGAATAATTGCTCGATTTGGTGTTCTATGCTTATTTGTCTATGTGTTTATCGCTTTTGGATGGTGGAACTATAAATCCTAGACTACTTGGAATCCCCTTGTAGCAAGGTGTCGTTAACATAATGCAATTAACGATAACTATAAAATCCTAGACTACTTGGCAACCCCTTGTAGCTAGGTGGCACTAACGTAAAACTATTAGCGATTGTCAATTTATCCAAGTTGTTGCTTTTATTTATTGTTTTGTATACAAGTTTTGTGGCTTTTTATTACTATATACTTATATGCTCAAACTTATGAATTGCTCACCAACCTTTGTGTTGACAAACTTTATTTTATGAAATGTTACAGGTTTGACTTTTGTTGACTCGAGTGCTTGACGAAAAACGTTACCAAGACTATTAGGGTATTACTAAAACGAACAATATGAATGCTATTTGTTTAGATGAACGAGATGTGTTGTTATTAATTTGTTGAAATAAAATGAGTTGAATAAATATTATCACTTTAAATAGTGTCTTGTGTATCTGTCCAATCACGTTGCACCCCGGAATGTTCCGCCTTTGGTCGGGGTGTTACAAGAATGATGTTGATGTAAGATGGCCGGGACTTGAAAGTTTGTTGTCCCGGCACTCGTTCTTGTGGGACCAACGGTGATGCTCCGTCGGAGATAGCCGGTCTGAACCGACTGTTAACACCATGAACCGGGGCCATATAATTCTTCCTAAGCCCCCCGGGGTTTCCCAAACCGCCCCGGTTAACTTAAATACCACGAACTCTTTAGGTCGTTCCGCCCGATTCACCCTTTCTCGACCCCTTCCGTTTCTGTTAACCGGTTCAGCCGTCTCCAAATGACTGGCTCTTCTACCTCTTCATCCCAATTATCATCACCCACATCTTCCTGCTCAAAACCCTCATTCTCGGGCTCAACTGCCCGATTACCTCTAACCCATCTGTCTACCTCATTATCAATCTCAACACCCTCGTTTCCATTATTATTTTCCCCCTCGTCTTCATCTTCTATCGGAATACTCGGTTGAACATCATCGATATTTATCCGAACTCGGCGGTTGGGGTTATTAATTGGAGCTGATGGTCCGGCTTGGTCAAAGTTGAGATTTAGGTTTAGGTTTAGGTTTCGGTTTCGGTTTTGATTTCGGGTTCTGGAAGCGCGAGCTGAGTGATTTTGGTTATTTTGGTTATTGAAGTTTGGTGGGTCAGGTATATTGTCTGGGTGAAACGCGTTATTTTGTGGGAGTGGGTCTTGGTATTGGTTATTGTTCTGCTTCTGGTTTTCGTTTTGGTTCTGGTTATGGTTCTGATTTTGGTCTTCCATCTCTGAATTCATGTTTTGTACTCGATTCTGCCGAGCTAACCTCTCTATTTCGGGCTCGTAAATTAACGGAGACTGTCGGCCCGAATGGCGGGTGCGCATAAACCTGTAATCTGCACAACCAACACAACCCGCGTAAAATACGGAAAAATGAAATTTTAAATAAAAACTGAAATTTAAAAACTAAAATAAACACAAAAATCAATTAACACGAAAGACACTAAGCGCACTAACTCCCCGGCAACGGCGCCATTTTGATGACCGTCGTTTGAGTCAATCAAAAACCTACTTAAACTAAATAGTTAGAGCAAGTATGGTATCGTATCACAAGGAGTATGTGGTCAACGCAATTCGTGTACAGAGTTAATATTATGAAGTAACTAGTGTTTAGTGTTGATCACAAAAGCAATTTAAGTGAATTTAGAGAACTAAGCAATGAACAAGTAAACGAGTTTTAAGCAGTTAACAAAGCAAATCACACCCGGGAATTCAAGTAAGCAACTCACAGTTATCTCATGCAACCTAACAAATTAATGATTAACAGATTAACTACAAACTGATCAATCAGACAAAACCTTAGACATCAACAATCACTTTACACATGGCACTGGTTATCAAACAGTCATTGCCAGTGTGACTCAGTTAAGGGCAATTGTATGTTTTATCGTATTATGCCAAATCAAACAATCATATGATCAATTATCTGGAAACTAGTAATTAATCGTTCAGACAAACGTAAACCTAAACCGACTGAACATACAGAAATACCAAACATCAATAATCACATATCAATCATCAATAATCATACACTAGTATTCATAGTCACATGAGAAAAACTGTAAAGATTACAAACTATACATCCCGGGTGCGATTCTAGGAGATTAGCCGAGCCTTGACGTCATTAGATCTTCAATTATGATGAGGAAGACCATTAGGATTGATCAAGAGATGATTGGTAGCCCTGGAATTCACCCAAGTCGCCTAATAGCTGCCGCTGGTCGTCAATCTTGATTAGGGTTCGGAAAATAGAAGATATAGGTCAAAATTCGTTTTTTCACGTTTTTTAGACCATCGCGTATCGCGATGGCCATAGAACCTACCCGTCGCATACCGCGACCTAAGATAACCTCATATTTGGATTCCTCTCGTCGAGAAACCCAAAATTCATATATTATGGGTCCCATAACTCATTTTCTAGCTCAGGATATGCTCGTTTTACTTCATGGTCGCATTTTGTCAACCAATCTTGTTCAGTTTTAGCATCGGCTTATGATTTCTCATACGTGCTCTACCCGAATCCTTGTAACACTTCCCAAGACATCAAATCATGCTTCGGTCTTCCCGATATATCATTCCATGCTCGTACAGGTCTCCCGTTTAGCATCTTTAATGATCAATTACCTGAAATACAAAAGCACGTATGAAGTACCAAAGTTCTAACAATATATTCAACAAAACTACATAATTATTACACTAATATATTTACAAAATACACGACCATCATAGCTCGAAAGGCGTAACCCTAAATTCGTGATGTCCGTATCGAGTCCGAAAAGAGGTTTTGGGTATGTCATCTTCATGCATGGGTATTTTATGATAACCCGAATGAAGATTAATATTTGAGAAGCATGGAGAAAATATCATCGACACGAGGTAAAAGATAACGATTCTTGATTGTGAGCTTGTTGAGCTCGTGAAAATCGATGCACATTCGAAAGGATCCATCTTTTTTCTTGACGAAAAGAACGAGTGCGCCCCACGGTGATGAACTAGGGTGAATGAACCCTTTGTACGATAGTTCTTGGAGCTGAATAGACAACTCTTGCATCTCGGAGGGTGTAAGACGATAGGGAGCCTTAGAAATCGGGGGTTGCACCGGGCACAAGATCGATTCGAAATTCAACTTCTCGAATAGGAGGAAGACCAATAACATCATCGGCAAAAACTTCGGGATACTCGCGAACAACATATATGTCTTCCATTTTTCGTTCATTCTTTTCCACCACACGAGCTACGAAGGCCATAAACTTCTTGCGCAAGTACGTTTAGGCTGGAGAACAAATTATAAGATTAAGGCTCGATGGAGAAGGCTTTTCACCAGAGACACGAAGAATTTGACCGTTGGCAAGTGGAAAACGGATGAACTTCTCGAAGCAAGCGGATTCAGCACGATGATAGGACCAGTCCATGCCTACTATGTTTTCAAAGCTTCCCAATTGCATAGGAATGAGAATGATTGAAAACATGTGGCCATTTAAGTTTAACTTGCAATTTCGAATGATAGATTCAATTGATATAGATTTACCATTAGCTACCTCAACAGAATACGAGTTTCTAAGCTTAGATTGGGGTTTAGCAAGAAAATGTTCAAATTCTAAAGACACAAAGCTCATATCGGCACCAGTATCAAATAAAATTGATGCAAAGTGGTAGTTACGAGGAACGTACCATTCTCCATGTCGCCACCTTGCTGAGCTTGGTTAACGTTATTCTTGAAAGCACGCCCACGAGCATCTTGAGGAGCTTGAGCAGCTTGAACGATTTTACCTGTAACATCACGAAAATATCAGATTAAAAATGCCAAGTATTCAAACCATAAGGACCAAGCTTTGAAACTCTGAAATTTAGGCCAATCGCGATAAACGGTGAATCAGAATTTCACCCATCACGTATAGTGATGGCGTGTCACAAAAACCAAGAAAACAAAGGGATCGTGATACGCGATACCATAAAGCCATTACTTCCTTGCTTATCGCGATGACGTGGTCTGACAGTAGACACGTGCCCCGCCACATGTCCCCACGTGGCACTGCGTATCCAGCCACGTGGCACACGTGGCAAAGCTATATGATGATACATCAAGCCTAGTCGCGATACGCGATGGCCTTCCTCATCGCGCATCGCGATGCTGGCCCAAACTCAGCGTATAAATAAGGGTCACCAGCCCATTCATTTCACACTCACAACTCATGCTCACTTTCTCTCACTAGAATACACTCTCACTCTACCTCGATAAGCGTGCCCCGATCGTACCTCGAAATCCGTGCAAAATATTTGACGTTCTAACGTCGTAATCCATGCCCAAAACCAACGTTGTCTCAAAGTACGTGCCACCCCAATACGACCCGACACCTCGCCTCGAAGTACGTGCCGACGAAGCCCGACGACTGATGTGCCTCGTTTAGCGTGCAAAAAGTGTTGATTCAAGATTCTTGATAAGTGTGCAAGCGTTGAGGTGTTGCCTGAGTGTAGAGAAATTATAAGCCAACCAAGATAGATATAATGCCCGAATAAAATGTTAATATAATATTAAAAGGCTTAGACTCTAGTCGAGGGTATACTCGATACCTCAAGCAAATAAACAAAAGAAAATATAACACAGAAAATATAAATAAGAAATATTGAATGTAAGATAATTCTTTGTTATTAAAATTATTTAAGTTTATTATTTAAATAATATGTAAGAAAATAAAGTATACGTTTCTTCGAGAAGAAAAAACGTAGTATTTAGAAAAATTTACAAGTAAAACTAAAGGTTTAAACTTTTAAAATAAAGAAAAAATGTTTTGAACTAAAGGTTCATAAAAAAAATATAATCGAGGTAAAGATTATACAAAAAGAGACTAAAGGTTTTAAGCTAGATTAAACGATCTAGTATTAACAAAATGTTATACTCGTACTATAGGTCCGAGATAGCAAAGACAAATCGATCAGTGAAGTGAAGCTGATCCTTTCAAAAGGTGAATATGCCCCAAACTTTTATAACTTGTTTAATCGAGTTAAAGTAAATTGATTACATGAGATTGCGTATCTCTAAAACATTATGAACAAAAGTAATCGCTGGCCCTCAGGCTGTCGTGTACGTTTGTTTGAATCCTTACATATGTGGTATGACGGTGGGCACACCGCGCCACACCTGGTTATAAGCCTCCGCCATGACGGGTCAGACCTAAGTTATGTCTGAGAGAGGGTAATCATGTGTATACTGATGGTAGCTAAGTAACCTCGACGCTGCGGTGTTTGCTGAGCCGTTTCGAGTAGAGCTTAAGTTTGTAATTGTGATTCAGCTTTAACTGGATTATTCCTAAGACACGATTGGCCAAGACCTAAGTTATGTCTCGAGGGGTAATTAAGTTAATAAAATATTTATGCGTCAGCTTACTCACCAGCATTTGTTGCTGACGTATTTTCAAATTGTTTTACAGGTAACGAAGGGTAGGCGCTTGAAGAATCGAAGTCGTCGATAGGCGATCTGATGGCTCAAATCATTTTTGTTAAAACATTAAAATATGTAAATGGTGGTTTGTTAAACAAGTAATCTTTTGTAAACTTTAAACGGGTGTTATATAATCCCGTTATGTAAATGTTATATTTTAATCCACGCAAATATTTTCGCATTTAATCCATAACTCTGATTTAATTACAAAAACGGTACCAACTACAAGTCACACGCCCAGGCCCAAGATGGGGGTGTGACATTACCATCTTGTGGTGCAGGAGCTAGAATAGCTGGAAGCGGCTGGACTTGAGCTTGGTTAGCCATCAATTGGGGAACTTGTGGCTGGTAAGATTGATGAGCTTGATATGCTTGGACTTGGTACTGACGGGTGCATTGGAGTATGACCAGTAAATGTGCTTAATCTATATAAAAAAGCTATGCATTAAGTGTTAATTTCATGGGAACTAGATAACTACTATTGTGTGGTTATTTGCAGGTTAAAAGGAGGTTTCGGAGCTATTATGGTGTATAACGAGGCAACCGAAGGAACCGGAGACTCGAGAGAGTTCAAAATAGAGAAAAAATGAAGTTTGTGGATGAAGCCCACCTTGGCCCACGGTCTAAACCATGGGCCAGGTCCAATAAAGCAAATTTGACATAACCCACCGTACCGTGGGTTCTGTCACCACCGTGGAGGGGACCTTGACCCACGGTCTGAACCGTGGGCCACGATCCGACAATTGTAACCGCCGGACTCTTTTGTTTTTAATCAATTTTTTATGATCTTTTCATTCAAGAACACCCTAGGGACGAATTTTGGAGGGAAAGAACAATATTTTGGTAATTGTAATCATTAGTTTGGTGTTTGTGATTCGTATGATTACTATAATCGAAAGGATGATGAACCGAATCATGTTCGGCTAATTCTCTTTGTGTTTTCTCTCGGATTGTAAGGTTTCTGTATGAATGTTGATTGAATGCTTATGCAATTTCTTAGATAATAGTTTGATCTTATTGATTTAGTTATTATGGCATTTATGAATTGATTGGTAGATTGTTAGTTTGTTGAGTTCGTATTCTTAACCGTCAGTTCTTGGTGCTGTAAGCAATCGAGATTAATCGGAAGGGATTCGGGGTTGGACAAATTAATTGATAATTGGGTGATTACCTTGCATTTATAATCCAAGTACGTAGTCTTCAATTATAACAATCGTTGCATAAACACGAACTATATTTTTTATCGTTCATCTCAGTTAAACATTTATTTTGTCATTCATTGAAACCTGAAACCGAGGGAAGTCATATTTTCTCGTATTGTTTTATAACTTGTTAAATTGTTTTAGTTTTTTTTTTGTTATTCAAATCAAACAACCAAATCATTGAATTACTTTTTGCACTTAGTTTAATATAGATAAACTTCATAGCTACTTAGTAACACATTTTCCACAAACTCTCTGTGTTCAACACCCGCTTACCGCTATCTAATTAGTTGGAATCGGTTTATGTTTGAGTGAGTCTTCGACCTCACGTTAGGTACAACGCGGTTGGAGCAAGCTGAAGCGAGTTCACATGTGTGGGTTGTGCACACGCGTTGCGAAAGTGGCTAGGGTCACCACAGTTAAAGCAAGCTGGCACTTGATTCACAGGTTGTGCATATTGAGCGGGACGAGGATTCAGTTGAGAAAACCGTTGAGGAGGAATCAGCACAATAGCGGTCTCACGGAAAGTGGTGCTAAAGTGCCAAAAACGGTCGCAATGAGTGCATTAACGGCAAGAGGCATTAGCGGGATGATGATGTTGACAGATGTTGCAATACGGATGGGGTCCACTGTAAGGTTTACTGAGAGGTGGTGCAAGGTTAGGTTGGGGTTGAGGTGCAGCCGTGTTAGGTTAGCGCGTATTATTGTGTATCTTGTTATGATGGTCTGAGGAAAAAGCAAGCTTAGATGATTCGGGCTTGGTCTCTTTGGGTTCGGAGGATGGTTTTTCAACAGGCTTCTTTGATCCATTTAATGTCAAAGTCCTGGCTTTAACATTATTGTCGGTCAAAGTCGCGGCAAGGTTAATTATGTCACCAAGTTCTTTGGGAGAACTATCGAGACACTGTTTTGAATTTGTCTTGGTAATCCCCGAATATACTTTTCGATGGCACGCGATGACGGGGTAACGAGATGAGGTACCAACACACTGAGTTCATTGAAACGAAAAGTGTAAGCTGAGTGCTCACCACCTTCTTGTTTAAGGTTCCAGAACTCAGACTCCAAATTCATGAGTGCGTTTGGAGGGAAGAATTGCTTGGTTATCATATCCTCCAGTTCATTTCGCGACAAGGCCATGGAATTTTTGGCACCTCGGGTTGATTTTTCCTTAACCCACTAGGTAATTGCCACTTTTCAAAGATACTTAAAGCAAAACGAGTTTATGCTTTCCACTTTTTCGAACTACTGAAGTAGGGCAGTGTAACCTTAAGTCCCGTCAAACCGTGGGGGTTTGGCACTGGTGAAGTTCTTGAACGAATAGAAAGGAGCTTTAGGCATGAACAGAGTAGGGTTGATGCTAGCAGTGAGGCTTTAATGAATTTGGGTCATCATATTGGGAAGGACCGCGACTAGTTGCTAGGTGATCTAGGCAGTCATCTTGCCGCTAGAGTTTACAGAAGAACGAAGCTTATTGTAACGGGGAGCCATTATTTATGCGACCATTTGGGCGACCAAATAAATATCTATTTTATAACGTTTTTTTTCTTAAATCAACGACCATAATTGCGACCGAAACAACTTCGGTCGCTACAATTGCCAACGATTAATGACCGAAAATATTCGGTTGTTGTTCGTTGGGTTTCATAAACAGTATGCCTAGATTTTTTTAACAATTCATAAGACTATCAGGTATGGAACACGATTTGCCGATGAAAGAGTACATGTGGCAAGCGGCACCGGCGGTGTTCACCGCCCCTCCCTTCGTGGTGCCGCTAGCGGTAAAAAAATCGGTGGATTTTCCACGATTAAAACACCGCCGGGGAAAACCTTTAAACCTTTTTTTAATATAATCCAAAGTATAAAATTATGGGTTTTCTTGATCCAAAGAGAAAGAGATAGATTTAGGAAGTAGAAGAAGATTGGAGTAGGGGGGAGACGGCGGGGATGAGATGCAGAGAAATAGGGTTGAGAGTTGAGAGGATGGTTGGATATATTATATATATTTTTTAATATTACGTTTTAGTCTTTTGTTATTTTGAATTTTAATATATTAATAATATTATGTTTTTATTTAATATTCTAAAAGTAATTTTTTATCTAAATTATTAGATGTAATATAATGTACGTTTAATATTAAATAATTTTTTTTGTTATTTGAAAATAAATAACTCTAAAAATAAAATTATTTTGATTTATATAATATTATTATTTTACTTGTAAAGGAGGAAAATGGTGAGTAGGTAAATTGGTGATCATTTCATGAATATTGTGAAAGAGAGTATAGTGGAACATTGTATGACGTGTCGCTGACGTGACGTTCTGAATTGAGAAGTAAAATGACATCCATACCTGATGGTCTAAAGTTTCTAATTCTACTTTAAAGTTACATCTTTTTGACAACCACAGAATTCAACCCCGCATTTCTTAAAAAGAAAAACAATCTTATACAACCCTTAGATACCGACCTACCGTTAGGCCAACTCTTTGGTAATAGTATGACAATAACTAACTTCCGTATTGATGTTAGTCAAACAGAGAAAATGAGAAATAATGCCTACGTCAAGGAGATAAATGGAGTTGGTCAGCGCACACGAAATAAATGTTCCCTTGACCAAGTTGATCGCTTCACAATGTTGACCATCGACACTACAAAGCTGGGGAGTTACAACTTAGGATCTTGGAGTTCTGGTAATTGGTAAAGGTTGAAGGGTTACGTACCCATAAGATATGAAATAGATACAAAAGTAAAATAATAATTATCATCCACAAAATATTGGTATAAATGGCACATGACTATCCGCACGCCCAAGCCAATACCCATCATCAAATATATGGTCTTTATATTCTTTTTTGTTTCTTTTTCTCAGAGCTATTATGTCTTTTACCTTGCCGTTGGCTAATTTGTGGGCTCATATATAACAGTATTCCTTTTAATGTTTGAGGTGTCTAATTAATAATCCTAGATTAAGACGGAAAATAATGCAATTAGTCTTATAAACTAATATAACTAACAAAATGGTCATTAGTTGACTTATTATCTGATGAACTGAATTTTAATAATTCAACAATATGACTATTAACTAGAGTGTGAGACAGTACTCGTATCCGTACCCGTACCCGTACATGTACCATATTGTACTCGTACCAAAAATCTATAAAAACACGTACCAATACTCGTACCAAATTTTTCGGTATGGTACGGGTACGTGTATTGGTACGGGTATTTCGGTACAATACCCTTTTTGTACCACTTTGTCTTTTTATTTCTAAATCTTTGACGGGTTAAGTTGTTCTACAAAGGGGAACAAAAATGAGAAGGATGAGAAGCCATAATTAATTGACATGTGTCAAGTATGGACCAAAGGAAAAAGGGTATAAAAGTAATATTACACATTTTCTCTCTCCACATGCAAGTCACATGTTAATCCCCCATCATATTTAAACGTCTATAACTTTTTCATATGATATTTTTTTTAAAAATAAAATTCACCATAATAACAAGCGTTTTTTTACCTTTAATATGAGTATAATTTTGTTATATAAGATAAAAAAATAATTTACGTCATCGTGTCTTTTTACTTAATATTGTGTCTTTTTTCGTCATTGTGTCTTTTTGTTTGTTATTGTGTTTTTTCGCATTGTGTTTTTTTGTTTTTTCGTCATTGTGTCTTACAACTAATCATTGTGTTTTTCGTTATTGTGTCTTTCAACTAATCATTATGTCTTTCTGTTTGTTATTGTGTTTTTTCGTCATTGTGTCTTTCAACTGATCATTGTGTTTTTTCGCCATTGTGTCTTTCAACTAATCATTGTGTCTTTCTGTTTATTATTGTGTTTTTTCGCCATTGTGTATTTCAACTTATCATTGTGTTTCGCCATTGTGTATTTCAACTACTCATTGTGTTTTTTTTAAATACTAGTACGCCTTTGTGTAATATATATATATATATATATATATATATATATATATATATATATATATTGAAAAATATCAACAAATTATCTAATGCATAAAACACAATGATGAATACATATTACACAATAACCTGAAACGTAAGACACAATGCTAAATATATATAACACAATGGCCTGAAACGTAAGACACAATGGTAAATACATATATAACAATGGAATCTACATATTACACAATGGCTTGAACGTAATACACAATCAACATAATACTATTTTTTTTTCAAATTAAGTGAATATCGAGCATAATGACTAAAACACAAAGATAAGTATAAAGCAAACGTTGAGCACAAAGACACAATGACGTAATCTTTGTTTTAATTTTTATCTTTAATATGAGTATCAATTAAAAAACACAATGACCAAAATATATAACACAATGCATAGAAAAACACAATGGACAACCAAATAACACAATATAAAAAAACCCATCAATTTTTTTATATAACAATATGATATTCATATTAAAGATAAAAAAACGCTCGTTATTATGGTATAAAAAATTTCTATAAAAATGTCGTATGAAAAAGTTATAGACGTTTTAAAATGATGGGGGAATTGACATGTGCCTTGCATGTGGAGAGAGAAAGTCATCATAAGTGGGTTATTACCTTCATGCCCTTTTCATCAATTTTTATTTGATTTTTATTCTTAAATTAATCTCAACCATCCAATTTTAAGATCAATGGATTAGAATCCTTCTCACCCTTCTCATTTTTGTTGTCCTTTGTATTTTAACTTTACCCATCTTTGACTATCTTGAAACCGGTTCCGGTACGAGTAACAAATAACCTGAATTAGTTCGGGTATCGGTACTTTCACATGTATGTGACGGGTACCAAATTAGTACAGGTACCAAATTGGAGGACGATATAATAATAAGATAGTATTGAAGAACCCTAATTCGGTCGCCGACTTTAAGTGATTTGTTTGTTGGTTCGAGTCTTGGATGTTATATTATTTAATTTCGAAGAAACGTTCGATACTTGTTCAATAATAACATGGTTGTATAATTTATTTTATATATTAAATATGAAGAATCTCAATTAAACCTTTATATACTTCAAACAGGTACAAAATACCAAATGTACCCGTACCGTACCCGTACATGTACCCGATTGTACCTTTACCAAAATTCAACAAAAATGAGTACCAATACTCGTACCAAATAAGCTAAATCGATACGGGTACACGTACGTGTACATGTACGGGTATTTGGGACAAAATGCTCATCCCTACTATTAACCATTCTCATTTTTCTTTTTGTAATTAAACAAGATCTTACCTTAATAGAAAAATAACCCGTCTGTCTGTCATAACTTTCATTTGTACGTGTCGTCTTAAAATAGTTTTAAGACACTTGGATATAATATTCAGTCAATTATTATTAATTAAAGACTGACGAGTTACTTTCCTCTTAGCAGCTTAAGATTAATTGGCATCCAAAATGAGAGAGAATTAAATAAAAGAGTCTATGTTACTATATATGGATTTTAATCCACTAGTAAGTTATACCTATCTAATTAACAAATGCACACCAATTAACAATAGCATGCAGTGTTCTTCTATGTTAGCCAGACATTTTCATGCGTTAACAAGACATCCCGTGCATGTTCGGGCAGCGTAAGAGCATGGCTCTCGTGTCTCAGGCATCACAGATCATGGTCTTGGAAAGCGAGAGCAAGGATCTATTGCGTCAATAATATATAAATTATTTTCAAAACTTAGAAATGAAGGCTTTTGGTTATATGTTAAGGAAAAAATGTGATATGAACTCAAAAAAGGAAACTGTATAAACATCCTGAAGTAAAGGCCACCCATTTGAAGAGTATTCAGACCCCCCATGCAATCTCTATCGGTATCATCATGTGAATGAATGCGTGTGAAAAGCCATCCAATGGATTAGGTTGACCCCGTGAAACCTTTATCTTTACAAGATGCATTCAGACTGTGACATTTTCAGAACTCAGAAGCCTGCTAATTACTGCAAAAAGTCCATCTTTTCTCCATTCATTGTCCATGTCACGTTCTTCAAGGTTACCACTTTCGTTAACCCCCTAACCCCACATTTACTGATCAATACTTACATCAAACAAGACCAATCTAGTTAGACAAGCGCAAAAGATTGTACTTACCAAAAAATTGGACATTTGACTGTTTTAAACATTCTAAAAGGTAAAATGCCACATGACCTTCAAAAATCAAAACTTGTTACTTTATAAAATAATATTAAATTAAATTCTAGTTCTCAGGATATTATTACAATTAGTTACTGCTGAAAACAGCGTCGTCATTTGCTATTAGGGTTTAAGCAACTACAATTTAAAACCATAACGTAACTGTTTTATGCATCATATTCAAACACAGAACATCCAAGTGAATTATGTTGTTTTCATAATATTAATTAGTACAAGGAAATTGAAAAGAAAGAAAAAAAAAGTCGGAAAGTAAGATTACTATTCCGAAGCGTAAGTGGTTTAAGTGTGAAACGATCGACATGGCTTAGAACAAACTAATAACAATAAGCATAAGAAATAAATATCTGAAAAACCCTAGAAAGATATAATAATAAAAATCAAAGGATTACTGTGTGTTCTTGGTTAATAACTACATAGAGAACATGATCACTCAAAACCCTAATCAAAAACCAAGAAATTAATCCTCTAAACACCAACCTGCTTCCATCTCCAGTTTTCACATATTATTATCATTCAATATGGCGGCGGGTGCAGCTGCGCTTGCCGTGCCGTAGGCGCCCATATCACATCGGACGGCAGGTGAGAGCTATACATCGACATTGACTCCGCCGGCTGATGATCACCCGCTGCCGGCGGAGACTGTTCACTAGCTGCAACTGAACCACTGGCACCACCCGAGTGTTCTTCCTCGCTTGGTAACCTGTGATACATAGGGTTATTAAACGACGCTGCGATGATAAAAACCGGTCCAGCCGACATGAGTGGACCGGCAACAGCCCCACCGACTATCTGCCCCTGTGGACCGGCTAGTGATATCGTAAAGCCGTTGGCGAATGGAGCCATGGTGGAGGATGACGGGAACACGGTGGCTGAGATCGAGAGGATGTCGAACCGGCCGTGGAAGGTGACGGTGCCGCCGGAGGAGGCGGTGGTGGGTTGCCGGAGTGAGACGTTGGTGACGGTGCCAGAGCCGGTTAAGATACACAGCCCGGTGTTACGTTTCCGGCAGTAGGTGTTAACGGCGTCTATGATGTCGGTGGCGGCTGGGAGTTCGAGGACGTATGGCGCCATGGCCGGGTCGGGTTCTCGGGTGATGATAACGGGTGGTTTGGGTTTGTTTTTGGAGCCGGGTGGGCGGCCACGTGGGCGTTTGACGGATTCAATAGAGGCGCCGTCGTTGGCGGTGGTGGAGGCATCTTTTTTGGTTTCGGGTTCGTCGGAGGTGTTGCTGAGTTGGAACGGGTGGCTGGTGATGGCAAAGTGTTGTGGTGATGGTTGTTGGTGGTGGAATTTGGAGAACATGTTTTGGGGTGGAGGGGTTTTATTGTCACGATGGTATTCGCCTTTCATTTTCTATAATAATATTATTATTAGGATTAGGATATTTGGAAGTAGTTAGTTAGTTTGTTTGTTTGTTTGTTTGTTTATAAATGAGCAAGTGTGTGAGAGAGAGATGGATCTAGAGAGAGAAAGGGGGTGGCGGTGGGTGAGCTTGGAATTCAAGTAAAGATTGCGCCGCTGGTTGAAAGGTAAAGTGGGCCCACCACACACTGTGTGAAACAAAGAAAGAAAACTAAGGTAGGTTATTTCTTTATTGTTTATTATTTATCTTGAAACTAAGTTTGGAAACTACATCCGTTACTTAAAAGTATTGTGTTCAGGTTAATTCTATAACTTAGGGCAGTGGGGGCAAGAGATGTTTGGATTTTGATTCGAATTTGAAACATTTGAAATTCGATTTGATTTCGATTATTAAAATTTGAATTCGTTTATAAAAAATTCGAATTCGATTTGATGAGCATCACTACTGAGGATGCATGCGGATACCAGGATGCGGGGATATATGTACATGTATTGAGAGGATATTGTCGCCAGTTGTTAAACCATAAATTGAGGACCCAAATAGAGGTACTGAAGAGGTAGGTCCCAGCAGAGCCCAATTGGACCCGCAAGACTCACCTTGAAAAGGGACGTCTGCGTAGTTGAACCCGCAAGACTCCTTAACGGACGTCTGCGCGGTTGAACCTGCAAGACTTAACTAAGGGACGTCTGCGCAGAAACCAACTGGATCAGCAGGACCCACCACGCTCAGAGACGTGAAGTCCTTACGCGCAGTACGCAAGCTGTCCCCGCAGGAAACGCCTCCCAATGGTTTCCAAGTACTCCGCCTGTTCCCGCAGTTACGAATACCAGCCATCAGGGAAGGCTACCCGCGCAGCATGGCTACACGCACAAGGCTTAACTCTCATAATAATTCAGTAGTCACCTGAAGAAGGAATGAGCAAGCCGGGAACAGTCCCGCACAAAGGCGGGAGGGGGAATACTCCCGCCTAAATGAGCCAGTCCGTACGATACTGAAAGATCTTTTGTACTGTACCTGACGAGGTATGGGCAAAAGATCTGACCAAAGATACGACAGCTCATTGACAACAGTATGGCGAGCAGCATGCTCTTGTACTGTATGTCACTATTAGCCGCTACCTACTCACCAACTCCTATCATACCACGTGCATAGCCTGTAGTTGGTGGAAAAGGAATAGTACACAGCAGGCCTGGTCACTGTCAGCCGCTGCCTACCCATCAACTACCAGCATGGCACGTGCGTAGGCCACAGTTGGTAGAACAGGAATACTATTCAGCCGGCTATACCTTCTTGGAAACCTACCTTTGGCTATAAATACCCCAAATGGTATGATCATCTCATCTGATCATATACTATCTTGTATCTTATATCATATACCTGATAACTGCTCTAGCAATCCCTTAATATACACTTATAATCAAGAGCAATCTAGTCTGATTCTCACGCCGGAGGGTGGTTACAAGGAGGTACCCCCCATTCTCAGTGACGAGCTCACGGTGTCTGTTTTGCAGGTTATCAGAAGAACCATCTTTGCCGGATCTAACCCCTCGTGGGAAACATCTATCTAACCCCCAGGTTACCCGTAATCTGCCCGGGGTCGATTAGTGTTTCTTCATTGGCGCCATCCGTGCATAAAAGCTAGAACTTCATTTCTTCAGTTTTTTCAAACTTCTGGAAAGATGGTTAAAGAAACTCCGGTAACCACAACCCCAGCTACTGGGGGGAATACCGGCTACACAGTTTTTACAAACACTACCCCGGTTACCCAAGCCGGGGCAAGTGCAGTAAATTTTACGAACACTACCCCAGTTACCCAAGATGGGGCAAGTGCAGTAAATAATCGCTCACTGGGATTCACCGATACCCAGTTTGAGAGACAACGAACAGGGCTTCCCCGCCAAACACTTGATGAACTTAAGGCATGGGCGGAGGCACGTCAGAAGGAATTCCAAGCTGAGTTGGACGAACGCTTCCGTTCCGTCCAACAGGCTGACGAGTTTGGAAGCACTCAACAGCTCAACATGAGCAGTGAGTGCGAGTCCTCGGACGATGATCGGGAGGAACCCGACGCCGACGCAAACCCTCGCCATAGGGCAAAAGGGAAGCGTAAGGAAACGGACTCCCAACCGAGAAGGCGTTTTGGAGAAACCTTCAAACCAAAAAACGCGGGTGGAAACCCACGTGACTTCTCCAAAACATTTACACCAACTGTTGCAAAGGCGGGAACGTCCAAATTTCCAGGGACATTGCGGAAGCAATCGTCCCGAAAAGTGCTAAACAGATGTCCAACATCGGCACTTACGATGGTATATCTGATCCGGACGATCATTTGAACAGGTTCATAGCGGGGGCAACTGTCAGTAGTTGGACGGAACCTACGTGGTGTTACATGTTCCAAATGACGCTTGTTGGGGCTGCTAGAGCGTGGTTCGATCGTCTACCGGTCCACCACATCTACGATTGGGCAGACTTCCAGCAGAAGTTTAGCCAACACTTCAGCCAGCAAAGAAAGTATACCGAGGAGCAATGGACAATCCTCAATTGCATTCGAGAAAAAGATGAATCTTTGCCAGACTTCATCACTCGCTTCAACTCAAAGAAGCTAAGTCTGGGTAATATTAGCGAAGATCTTGTTCGCGCTGCTTTTATCCATGGCGCGAACGACCCAGAGCTCATCCGTACCTTAACGGGTAAAGATGGCATGCCATCCACATGGGATGCCATCATGACAGCAGCTAAACGCTTTGCGGAAACGGAGAAGCAACTGGGTAGAGATCTCCCCCAGAACACAAACCTCTACACCCAGAAAACAAGAGAAGACAACGTCCTTACCGCCCGACTAAACAAAAAGCGGAAGCTAGGCATTTGGCAGTCAAGGGTAAACTTTGACACCTCATCCGGCTTGCAACATCGGTTGGGCGGAAGGGATAACGTACAGTCAAACCGGAACTCCAGATGGACGCCACTCACCAAAAGCGTCACCGAGATATTCGCCACTGAGAGGCTCCCATGGCCAAAGGCTCCAATAATCCGACATCGTCACAACGCTGATCAGAGCAAATACTGTGACTTCCACAGGACAAGAGGCCACACCACCGAGGAATGCTTAGACGTAAAGGACATGGTCGAAGCATTTGTCAGAGATGGGACGCTCGCGCACCTCGTGGCGCAATGAACGCTGAGCAGGCTGATGCGTGTAGAACCCCAGCTGGGGAAACACGAATAAAATTGCAGCTTCAATGCCGGAGACTACATACTGCGTAAACAACGAGATCCCGAACCAGGTGCATGTCGACTCGATGGCACTCCCATCCCAACAACATGGAAGGGAGCTCAATTACACAGTTTGCATATAGATCAATTCCAAATTTGTAAAGAAAAGGCCCAGAGCCACTTCTAATGGAAATGATTCTCCTTAGAACATCGACGCTGATGATTTTAAATTTATACTTATAAACTTTCCACATGGATATGTCGGTCTTCACCGCATACATAAGTGTGAAAGAAGTCGTTGCGTGGGGAAGGCGGCAAAACCCGCATAAACCCAAAAAACGGCAAACCTTCACGCAGGTCAGTTAAGGGTAAAGTTCAGTCATCCCACTAAATGAAAGTGCTGGTCTATCCGCATGAATCATGATAGAGGAAACTGAACACTAACCTATTAACAACCGCGCGTCGAACGGTTAATTTATTTAACACGGATATGCCGGTTTTCACCGCATAATTACGTGGAAAGTCGTTGCGTGGGGAAGGCGGCAAAACCCGCATAAACCCAAAAAACGGCAAACCTTCACGCAGGTCAGTTAAAGGTAAAGTTCAGTCATCCCACTAAATGAAAGTGCCGGTCCTAACCGCACGAATCATGATAGAGGAAACTGAACACTAACCTATTAACAGCCGCGCGTCGAACGGTTAATTTATTTAACACGGATATGTCGGTTTTCACCGCATAATTACGTGGAAAGTCGTTGCGTGGGGAAGGCGGCAAAACCCGCATAAACCCAAAAAACGGCAAACCTTCACGCAGGTCAGTTAAAGGTAAAGTTCAGTCATCCCACTAAATGAAAGTGCCGGTCCTAACCGCACGAATCATGATAGAGGAAACTGAACACTAACCTATTAACAACCGCGCGTCGAACGGTTAATTTATTCAACACTGATATGCCGGTTCTCACCGCATAATTACGTGGAAAGTCGTTGCGTGGGGAAGGCGGAAAAACCCGCATAAACCCAAAAAACGGCAAACCTTCACGCAGGTCAGTCATAGGTAAACTTTGGACATCCAACTAAATGAAAGTGCCGGTCCTAACCGCACAAATCATGAGAGGAAACCGAACCTATTGACAACCGCGTGTCGAACGGTTAACTTATTTCTAACAGAAGGATGAGGAAAACCTCCACGCAGGTTAGATGTAGGTAATGTTTAGCCATCCTACTAAGTGCAAGTGACGGTCCTACCCGCACAATCACGAAAGAGGAAGCAAAACTTCAACCTATTATCTACCACGTTCAAAGGTTAACTTATTCTAAACACTTGGAAAATTGCTAATTTAAACTAAAGTATGCATGAGCAAGTTATATAACGTATATAAAGCAAGGAATCCAGTGAAAGTAGCGGTCTTACCCGCACAAAGATTTATATTTCATAATATTCATTACCTACAAGAATATAAATCTATACAAGTGAAGAGGTAGGTCCCAGCAGAGCCCAGTTGGACCCGCAAGACTCACCTTGAAAAGGGACGTCTGCGCAGTTGAACCCGCAAGACTCCTTAACGGACGTCTGCGCGGTTGAACCCGCAAGACTTAACTAAGGGACGTCTGCGCAGAAACCAACTGGATCAGCAGGACCCACCACGCTCAGAGACGTGACGTCCTTACGCGCAGTACGCAAGTTGTCCCCGCAGGAAACGCCTCCCAATGGTTTCCAAGTACTCCGCCTGTTCCCGCAGTTACGGATACCAGCCATCAGGGAAGGCTACCCGCGCAGCATGGCTACACGCACAAGGCTTAACTCTCATAATAATTCAGTAGTCACCTGAAGAAGGAATGAGCAAGCCGGGAACAGTCCCGCACAAAGGCGGGAGGGGGAATACTCCCGCCCAAATGAGCCTGTCCGTACGATACTGAAAGATCTTTTGTACTGTACCTGACGAGGTATGGGCAAAAGATCTGACCAAAGATACGATAGCTCATTGACAACAGTATGGCGAGCAGCATGCTCTTGTACTGTATGTCACTATTAGCCGCTACCTACTCACCAACTCCTGTCATACCACGTGCATAGCCTGTAGTTGGTGGAAAAGGAATAGTACACAGCAGGCCTGGTCACTGTCAGCCGCTGCCTACCCATCAACTACCAGCATGGCACGTGCGTAGGCCACAGTTGGTAGAACAGGAATACTATTCAGCCGGCTATACCTTCTTGGAAACCTACCTTTGGCTATAAATACCTCAAATGGTATGATCATCTCATCTGAGCATATACTATCTTGTATCTTATATCATATACCTGATAACTGCTCTAGCAATCTCTTAATATACACTTATATTCAAGAGCAATCTAGTCTGATTCTCACGCCGGAGGGTGGTCACAAGGAGGTACCCCCCATTCTCAGTGACGAGCTCACGGTGTCTGTTTTGCAGGTTATCAGAAGAACCATCTTTGCCGGATCTAACCCCTCGTGGGAAACATCTATCTAACCCCCAGGTTACCCGTAATCTGCCCGGGGTCGATTAGTGTTTCTTCATTGGCGCCATCCGTGCATAAAAGCTAGAACTTCATTTCTTCAGTTTTTTCAAACTTCTGGAAAGATGGTTAAAGAAACTCCAGTAACCACAACCCCAGCTACTGGGGGGAATACCGGCTACACAGTTTCTACAAAACACTACCCCGGTTACCCAAGCCGGGGCAAGTGCAGTAAATTTTACGAACACTACCCCAGTTACCCAAGATGGGGCAAGTGCAGTAAATAATCGCTCACTGGGATTCACCGATACCCAGTTAGAGTGACAACGAACAGGGCTTCCCCGCCAAACACTTGATGATGTTAAGGCATGGGCGGAGGCACGTCAGAAGGAATTCCAAGCTGAGTTGGACGAACGCTTGCGTTCCGTACAACAGGCTGACGAATTTGGAAGCACTCAACAGCTCAACATGAGCAGTGAGTGCGAGTCCTCGGACGATGATCGGGAGGAACCCGACGCCGACGCAAACCCTCGCCATAGGGCAAAAGGGAAGCGTAAGGAAACGGACTCCCAACCGAGAAGGCGTTTTGGAGAAACCTTCAAACCAAAAAACGCGGGTGGAAACCCACATGACTTCTCCAAAACATTTACACCAACTGCTGCAAAGGCGGGAACGTCCAAATTTGCAAGGAACATTGCGGAAGCAATCGTCCCGAAAAGTGCCAAACAGATGTCCGACATCGGCACATACGATGGTATATCTGATCCGGACGATCATTTGAACAGGTTCATAGCGGGGGCAACTGTCAGTAGTTGGACGGAACCTACGTGGTGTTACATGTTCCAAATGACGCTTGTTGGGGCTGCTAGAGCGTGGTTCGATCGTCTACCGGTTCACCACATCTACGATTGGGCAGACTTCCAGCAGAAGTTTAGCCAACACTTCAGCCAGCAAAGAAAGTATACCGAGGAGCAATGGACAATCCTCAATTGCATTCGAGAAAAAGATGAATCTTTGCCAGACTTCATCACTCGCTTCAACTCAAAGAAGCTAAGTCTGGGTAATATTAGCGAAGATCTTGTTCGCGCTGCTTTTATCCAGGGCGCGAACGACCCAGAGCTCATCCGTCCCTTAACGGGTAAAGATGGCATGCCATCCACATGGGATGCCATCATGACAGCAGCTAAACGCTTTGCGGAAACGGAGAAGCAACTGGGTAGAGATCTCCCCCAGAACACAAACCTCTACACCTAGAAAACAAGAGAAGACAACGTCCTTACCGCCCGACTAAACAAAAAGCGGAAGCTAGGCATTTGGCAGTCAAGGGTAAACTTTGACACCTCATCCGGCTTGCAACATCGGTTGGGCGGAAGGGATAACGTACAGTCAAACCGGAACTCCAGATGGACGCCACTCACCAAAAGCGTCACCGAGATATTCGCCACTGAGAGGCTCCCATGGCCAAAGGCTCCAATAATCCGACATCGTCACAACGCTGATCAGAGCAAATACTGTGACTTCCCCAGGACAAGAGGCCACACCACCGAGGAATGCTTAGACGTAAAGGACATGGTCGAAGCATTTGTCAGAAATGGGACGCTCGCGCACCTCGTGGCGCAATGAACGCTGAGCAGGCTGATGCGTGTAGAACCCCAGCTGGGGAAACACGAATAAAATTGCAGCTTCAATGCCGGAGACTACATACTGCGTAAACAACGAGATCCCGAACCAGGTGCATGTCGACTCGATGGCACTCCCATCCCAACAACATGGAAGGGAGCTCAATTACACAGTTTGCATATAGATCAATTCCAAATTTGTAAAGAAAAGGCCCAGAGCCACTTCTAATGGAAATGATTCTCCTTAGAACATCGACGCTGATGATTTTAAATTTATACTTATAAACTTTCCACATGGATATGCCGGTCTTCACCGCATACATAAGTGTGAAAGAAGTCGTTGCGTGGGGAAGGCGGCAAAACCCGCATAAACCCAAAAAACGGCAAACCTTCACGCAGGTCAGTTAAGGGTAAAGTTCAGTCATCCCACTAAATGAAAGTGCTGGTCTATCCGCATGAATCATGATAGAGGAAACTGAACACTAACCTATTAACAACCGCGCGTCGAACGGTTAATTTATTTAACACGGATATGCCGGTTTTCACCGCATAATTACGTGGAAAGTCGTTGCGTGGGGAAGGCGGCAAAACCCGCATAAACCCAAAAAACGGCAAACCTTCACGCAGGTCAGTTAAAGGTAAAGTTCAGTCATCCCACTAAATGAAAGTGCCGGTCCTAATCGCACGAATCATGATAGAGGAAACTGAACACTAACCTATTAACAACCGCGCGTCGAACGGTTAATTTATTTAACACGGATATGCCGGTTTTCACCGCATAATTACGTGGAAAGTCGTTGCGTGGGGAAGGCGGCAAAACCCGCATAAACCCAAAAAACGGCAAACCTTCACGCAGGTCAGTTAAAGGTAAAGTTCAGTCATCCCACTAAATGAAAGTGCCGGTCCTAACCGCACGAATCATGATAGAGGAAACTGAACACTAACCTATTAACAACCGCGCGTCGAACGGTTAATTTATTCAACACTGATATGCCGGTTCTCACCGCATAATTACGTGGAAAGTCGTTGCGTGGGGAAGGCGGAAAAACCCGCATAAACCCAAAAAACGGCAAACCTTCACGCAGGTCAGTCATAGGTAAACTTTGGACATCCAACTAAATGAAAGTGCCGGTCCTAACCACACAAATCATGAGAGGAAACCGAACCTATTGACAACCGCGCGTCGAACGGTTAACTTATTTCTAACAGAAGGATGAGGAAAACCTCCACGCAGGTTAGATGTAGGTAATGTTTAGCCATCCTACTAAGTGCAAGTGACGGTCCTACCCGCACAATCACGAAAGAGGAAGCAAAACTTCAACCTATTATCTACCACGTTCAAAGGTTAACTTATTCTAAACACTTGGAAAATTGCTAATTTAAACTAAAGTATGCATGAGCAAGTTATATAACGTTTATAAAGCAAGGAATCCAGTGAAAGTAGCGGTCTTACCCGCACAAAGATTTATATTTCATAATATTCATTACCTACAAGAATATAAATCTATACAAGTGAAGAGGTAGGTCCCAGCAGAGCCCAGTTGGACCCGCAAGACTCACCTTGAAAAGGGACGTCTGCGCAGTTGAACCCGCAAGACTCCTTAACGGACGTCTGCGCGGTTGAACCCGCAAGACTTAACTAAGGGACGTCTGCGCAGAAACCAACTGGATCAGCAGGACCCACCACGCTCAGAGACGTGACGTCCTTACGCGCAGTACGCAAGTTGTCCCCGCAGGAAACGCCTCCCAATGGTTTCCAAGTACTCCGCCTGTTCCCGCAGTTACGGATACCAGCCATCAGGGAAGGCTACCCGCGCAGCATGGCTACACGCACAAGGCTTAACTCTCATAATAATTCAGTAGTCACCTGAAGAAGGAATGAGCAAGCCGGGAACAGTCCCGCACAAAGGCGGGAGGGGGAATACTCCCGCCCAAATGAGCCAGTCCGTACGATACTGAAAGATCTTTTGTACTGTACCTGACGAGGTATGGGCAAAAGATCTGACCAAAGATACGATAGCTCATTGACAACAGTATGGCGAGCAGCATGCTCTTGTACTGTATGTCACTATTAGCCGCTACCTACTCACCAACTCCTGTCATACCACGTGCATAGCCTGTAGTTGGTGGAAAAGGAATAGTACACAGCAGGCCTGGTCACTGTCAGCCGCTGCCTACCCATCAACTACCAGCATGGCACGTGCGTAGGCCACAGTTGGTAGAACAGGAATACTATTCAGCCGGCTATACCTTCTTGGAAACCTACCTTTGGCTATAAATACCTCAAATGGTATGATCATCTCATCTGAGCATATACTATCTTGTATCTTATATCATATACCTGATAACTGCTCTAGCAATCTCTTAATATACACTTATATTCAAGAGCAATCTAGTCTGATTCTCACGCCGGAGGGTGGTCACAAGGAGGTACCCCCCATTCTCAGTGACGAGCTCACGGTGTCTGTTTTGCAGGTTATCAGAAGAACCATCTTTGCCGGATCTAACCCCTCGTGGGAAACATCTATCTAACCCCCAGGTTACCCGTAATCTGCCCGGGGTCGATTAGTGTTTCTTCATTGGCGCCATCCGTGCATAAAAGCTAGAACTTCATTTCTTCAGTTTTTTCAAACTTCTGGAAAGATGGTTAAAGAAACTCCAGTAACCACAACCCCATCTACTGGGGGGAATACCGGCTACACAGTTTCTACAAAACACTACCCCGGTTACCCAAGCCGGGGCAAGTGCAGTAAATTTTACGAACACTACCCCAGTTACCCAAGATGGGGCAAGTGCAGTAAATAATCGCTCACTGGGATTCACCGATACCCAGTTAGAGTGACAACGAACAGGGCTTCCCCGCCAAACACTTGATGATGTTAAGGCATGGGCGGAGGCACGTCAGAAGGAATTCCAAGCTGAGTTGGACGAACGCTTGCGTTCCGTACAACAGGCTGACGAATTTGGAAGCACTCAACAGCTCAACATGAGCAGTGAGTGCGAGTCCTCGGACGATGATCGGGAGGAACCCGACGCCGACGCAAACCCTCGCCATAGGGCAAAAGGGAAGCGTAAGGAAACGGACTCCCAACCGAGAAGGCGTTTTGGAGAAACCTTCAAACCAAAAAACGCGGGTGGAAACCCACGTGACTTCTCCAAAACATTTACACCAACTGCTGCAAAGGCGGGAACGTCCAAATTTGCAAGGGACATTGCGGAAGCAATCGTCCCGAAAAGTGCCAAACAGATGTCCGACATCGGCACATACGATGGTATATCTGATCCGGACGATCATTTGAACAGGTTCATAGCGGGGGCAACTGTCAGTAGTTGGACGGAACCTACGTGGTGTTACATGTTCCAAATGACGCTTGTTGGGGCTGCTAGAGCGTGGTTCGATCGTCTACCGGTCCACCACATCTACGATTGGGCAGACTTCCAGCAGAAGTTTAGCCAACACTTCAGCCAGCAAAGAAAGTATACCGAGGAGCAATGGACAATCCTCAATTGCATTCGAGAAAAAGATGAATCTTTGCCAGACTTCATCACTCGCTTCAACTCAAAGAAGCTAAGTCTGGGTAATATTAGCGAAGATCTTGTTCGCGCTGCTTTTATCCAGGGCGCGAACGACCCAGAGCTCATCCGTCCCTTAACGGGTAAAGATGGCATGCCATCCACATGGGATGCCATCATGACAGCAGCTAAACGCTTTGCGGAAACGGAGAAGCAACTGGGTAGAGATCTCCCCCAGAACACAAACCTCTACACCTAGAAAACAAGAGAAGACAACGTCCTTACCGCCCGACTAAACAAAAAGCGGAAGCTAGGCATTTGGCAGTCAAGGGTAAACTTTGACACCTCATCCGGCTTGCAACATCGGTTGGGCGGAAGGGATAACGTACAGTCAAACCGGAACTCCAGATGGACGCCACTCACCAAAAGCGTCACCGAGATATTCGCCACTGAGAGGCTCCCATGGCCAAAGGCTCCAATAATCCGACATCGTCACAACGCTGATCAGAGCAAATACTGTGACTTCCACAGGACAAGAGGCCACACCACCGAGGAATGCTTAGACGTAAAGGACATGGTCGAAGCATTTGTCAGAAATGGGACGCTCGCGCACCTCGTGGCGCAATGAACGCTGAGCAGGCTGATGCGTGTAGAACCCCAGCTGGGGAAACACGAATAAAATTGCAGCTTCAATGCCGGAGACTACATACTGCGTAAACAACGAGATCCCGAACCAGGTGCATGTCGACTCGATGGCACTCCCATCCCAACAACATGGAAGGGAGCTCAATTACACAGTTTGCATATAGATCAATTCCAAATTTGTAAAGAAAAGGCCCAGAGCCACTTCTAATGGAAATGATTCTCCTTAGAACATCGACGCTGATGATTTTAAATTTATACTTATAAACTTTCCACATGGATATGCCGGTCTTCACCGCATACATAAGTGTGAAAGAAGTCGTTGCGTGGGGAAGGCGGCAAAACCCGCATAAACCCAAAAAACGGCAAACCTTCACGCAGGTCAGTTAAGGGTAAAGTTCAGTCATCCCACTAAATGAAAGTGCTGGTCTATCCGCATGAATCATGATAGAGGAAACTGAACACTAACCTATTAACAACCGCGCGTCGAACGGTTAATTTATTTAACACGGATATGCCGGTTTTCACCGCATAATTACGTGGAAAGTCGTTGCGTGGGGAAGGCGGCAAAACCCGCATAAACCCAAAAAACGGCAAACCTTCACGCAGGTCAGTTAAAGGTAAAGTTCAGTCATCCCACTAAATGAAAGTGCCGGTCCTAATCGCACGAATCATGATAGAGGAAACTGAACACTAACCTATTAACAACCGCGCGTCGAACGGTTAATTTATTTAACACGGATATGCCGGTTTTCACCGCATAATTACGTGGAAAGTCGTTGCGTGGGGAAGGCGGCAAAACCCGCATAAACCCAAAAAACGGCAAACCTTCACGCAGGTCAGTTAAAGGTAAAGTTCAGTCATCCCACTAAATGAAAGTGCCGGTCCTAACCGCACGAATCATGATAGAGGAAACTGAACACTAACCTATTAACAACCGCGCGTCGAACGGTTAATTTATTCAACACTGATATGCCGGTTCTCACCGCATAATTACGTGGAAAGTCGTTGCGTGGGGAAGGCGGAAAAACCCGCATAAACCCAAAAAACGGCAAACCTTCACGCAGGTCAGTCATAGGTAAACTTTGGACATCCAACTAAATGAAAGTGCCGGTCCTAACCACACAAATCATGAGAGGAAACCGAACCTATTGACAACCGCGCGTCGAACGGTTAACTTATTTCTAACAGAAGGATGAGGAAAACCTCCACGCAGGTTAGATGTAGGTAATGTTTAGCCATCCTACTAAGTGCAAGTGACGGTCCTACCCGCACAATCACGAAAGAGGAAGCAAATCTTCAACCTATTATCTACCACGTTCAAAGGTTAACTTATTCTAAACACTTGGAAAATTGCTAATTTAAACTAAAGTATGCATGAGCAAGTTATATAACGTTTATAAAGCAAGGAATCCAGTGAAAGTAGCGGTCTTACCCGCACAAAGATTTATATTTCATAATATTCATTACCTACAAGAATATAAATCTATACAAGTGAAGAGGTAGGTCCCAGCAGAGCCCAGTTGGACCCGCAAGACTCACCTTGAAAAGGGACGTCTGCGCAGTTGAACCCGCAAGACTCCTTAACGGACGTCTGCGCGGTTGAACCCGCAAGACTTAACTAAGGGACGTCTGCGCAGAAACCAACTGGATCAGCAGGACCCACCACGCTCAGAGACGTGACGTCCTTACGCGCAGTACGCAAGTTGTCCCCGCAGGAAACGCCTCCCAATGGTTTCCAAGTACTCCGCCTGTTCCCGCAGTTACGGATACCAGCCATCAGGGAAGGCTACCCGCGCAGCATGGCTACACGCACAAGGCTTAACTCTCATAATAATTCAGTAGTCACCTGAAGAAGGAATGAGCAAGCCGGGAACAGTCCCGCACAAAGGCGGGAGGGGGAATACTCCCGCCCAAATGAGCCAGTCCGTACGATACTGAAAGATCTTTTGTACTGTACCTGACGAGGTATGGGCAAAAGATCTGACCAAAGATACGATAGCTCATTGACAACAGTATGGCGAGCAGCATGCTCTTGTACTGTATGTCACTATTAGCCGCTACCTACTCACCAACTCCTGTCATACCACGTGCATAGCCTGTAGTTGGTGGAAAAGGAATAGTACACAGCAGGCCTGGTCACTGTCAGCCGCTGCCTACCCATCAACTACCAGCATGGCACGTGCGTAGGCCACAGTTGGTAGAACAGGAATACTATTCAGCCGGCTATACCTTCTTGGAAACCTACCTTTGGCTATAAATACCTCAAATGGTATGATCATCTCATCTGAGCATATACTATCTTGTATCTTATATCATATACCTGATAACTGCTCTAGCAATCTCTTAATATACACTTATATTCAAGAGCAATCTAGTCTGATTCTCACGCCGGAGGGTGGTCACAAGGAGGTACCCCCCATTCTCAGTGACGAGCTCACGGTGTCTGTTTTGCAGGTTATCAGAAGAACCATCTTTGCCGGATCTAACCCCTCGTGGGAAACATCTATCTAACCCCCAGGTTACCCGTAATCTGCCCGGGGTCGATTAGTGTTTCTTCATTGGCGCCATCCGTGCATAAAAGCTAGAACTTCATTTCTTCAGTTTTTTCAAACTTCTGGAAAGATGGTTAAAGAAACTCCAGTAACCACAACCCCAGCTACTGGGGGGAATACCGGCTACACAGTTTCTACAAAACACTACCCCGGTTACCCAAGCCGGGGCAAGTGCAGTAAATTTTACGAACACTACCCCAGTTACCCAAGATGGGGCAAGTGCAGTAAATAATCGCTCACTGGGATTCACCGATACCCAGTTAGAGTGACAACGAACAGGGCTTCCCCGCCAAACACTTGATGATGTTAAGGCATGGGCGGAGGCACGTCAGAAGGAATTCCAAGCTGAGTTGGACGAACGCTTGCGTTCCGTACAACAGGCTGACGAATTTGGAAGCACTCAACAGCTCAACATGAGCAGTGAGTGCGAGTCCTCGGACGATGATCGGGAGGAACCCGACGCCGACGCAAACCCTCGCCATAGGGCAAAAGGGAAGCGTAAGGAAACGGACTCCCAACCGAGAAGGCGTTTTGGAGAAACCTTCAAACCAAAAAACGCGGGTGGAAACCCACGTGACTTCTCCAAAACATTTACACCAACTGCTGCAAAGGCGGGAACGTCCAAATTTGCAAGGGACATTGCGGAAGCAATCGTCCCGAAAAGTGCCAAACAGATGTCCGACATCGGCACATACGATGGTATATCTGATCCGGACGATCATTTGAACAGGTTCATAGCGGGGGCAACTGTCAGTAGTTGGACGGAACCTACGTGGTGTTACATGTTCCAAATGACGCTTGTTGGGGCTGCTAGAGCGTGGTTCGATCGTCTACCGGTCCACCACATCTACGATTGGGCAGACTTCCAGCAGAAGTTTAGCCAACACTTCAGCCAGCAAAGAAAGTATACCGAGGAGCAATGGACAATCCTCAATTGCATTCGAGAAAAAGATGAATCTTTGCCAGACTTCATCACTCGCTTCAACTCAAAGAAGCTAAGTCTGGGTAATATTAGCGAAGATGTTGTTCGCGCTGCTTTTATCCAGGGCGCGAACGACCCAGAGCTCATCCGTCCCTTAACGGGTAAAGATGGCATGCCATCCACATGGGATGCCATCATGACAGCAGCTAAACGCTTTGCGGAAACGGAGAAGCAACTGGGTAGAGATCTCCCCCAGAACACAAACCTCTACACCTAGAAAACAAGAGAAGACAACGTCCTTACCGCCCGACTAAACAAAAAGCGGAAGCTAGGCATTTGGCAGTCAAGGGTAAACTTTGACACCTCATCCGGCTTGCAACATCGGTTGGGCGGAAGGGATAACGTACAGTCAAACCGGAACTCCAGATGGACGCCACTCACCAAAAGCGTCACCGAGATATTCGCCACTGAGAGGCTCCCATGGCCAAAGGCTCCAATAATCCGACATCGTCACAACGCTGATCAGAGCAAATACTGTGACTTCCACAGGACAAGAGGCCACACCACCGAGGAATGCTTAGACGTAAAGGACATGGTCGAAGCATTTGTCAGAGATGGGACGCTCGCGCACCTCGTGGCGCAATGAACGCTGAGCAGGCTGATGCGTGTAGAACCCCAGCTGGGGAAACACGAATAAAATTGCAGCTTCAATGCCGGAGACTACATACTGCGTAAACAACGAGATCCCGAACCAGGTGCATGTCGACTCGATGGCACTCCCATCCCAACAACATGGAAGGGAGCTCAATTACACAGTTTGCATATAGATCAATTCCAAATTTGTAAAGAAAAGGCCCAGAGCCACTTCTAATGGAAATGATTCTCCTTAGAACATCGACGCTGATGATTTTACATTTATACTTATAAACTTTCCACACGGATATGACGGTCTTCACCGCATACATAAGTGTGAAAGAAGTCGTTGCGTGGGGAAGGCGGCAAAACCCGCATAAACCCAAAAAACGGCAAACCTTCACGCAGGTCAGTTAAGGGTAAAGTTCAGTCATCCCACTAAATGAAAGTGCTGGTCTATCCGCAAGAATCATGATAGAGGAAACTGAACACTAACCTATTAACAACCGCGCGTCGAACGGTTAATTTATTTAACACGGATATGCTGGTTTTCACCGCATAATTACGTGGAAAGTCGTTGCGTGGGGAAGGTGGCAAAACCCGCATAAACCCAAAAAACGGCAAACCTTCACGCAGGTCAGTTAAAGGTAAAGTTCAGTCATCCCACTAAATGAAAGTGCCGGTCCTAACCGCACGAATCATGATAGAGGAAACTGAACACTAACTTATTAACAACCGCGCGTCGAACGGTTAATTTATTTAACACGGATATGCCGGTTTTCACCGCATAATTACGTGGAAAGTCGTTGCGTGGGGAAGGCGACAAAACCGGCATAAACCCAAAAAACGGCAAACCTTCACGCAGGTCAGTTAAAGGTAAAGTTCAGTCATCCCACTAAATGAAAGTACCGGTCCTAACCGCATGAATCGTGATAGAGGAAACTGAACACTAACCTATTAACAACCGCGCGTCGAACGGTTAATTTATTCAACACTGATATGCCGGTTCTCACCGCATAATTACGTGGAAAGTCGTTGCGTGGGGAAAGCGGCAAAACCCGCATAAACCCAAAAAACGGCAAACCTTCACGCAGGTCAGTCATAGGTAAACTTTGGCCATCCAACTAAATGAAAGTGCCGGTCCTAACCGCACAAATCATGAGAGGAAACCGAACCTATTGACAACCGCGCGTCGAACGGTTAACTTATTTCTAACAGAAGGATGAGGAAAACCTCCACGCAGGTTAGATGTAGGTAAAGTTTAGCCATCCTACTAAGTGCATGTGACGGTCCTACCCGCACAATCACGAAAGAGGAAGCAAAACTTCAACCTATTATCTACCACGTTCAAAGGTTAACTTATTCTAAACACTTGGAAAATTGCTAATTTAAACTAAAGTATGCATGAGCAAGTTATATAACGTTTATAAAGCAAGGAATCCAGTGAAAGTAGCGGTCTTACCCGCACAAAGATTTATATTTCATAATATTCATTACAAGGGCCGGGTAACTACCCGCCTACAAGAATATAAATCTATACAAGCTAAACCTATCCTAACAGTGGGAAGGGATCTTCAGGATCAAGCTTCAGGGCCACTTCCACTTGGACCAGCATCAGTAGAGCGTGGCGGTTCAAGGAAAGCTTTAAGGATAGCTAGCCCATCATCAGCAGCAGCAGCTTCGTTCACCTTCTCCACCACCGGATGCGGGAAGGCGGCATATTGATTCACTGCTTGGTCATAAACAGCTTCAGTATCCACATCAAATAATGGGAAGTTGGAAGGCGGGATGCCTTTCTCAACGAACCCTAGACCAAGCAGGAAGCCGGCCTTTTCCCCATCCTCATGAGAAGCGTTGAGGGCTGCGCTCATGGCATCATCGTATGATGTGTCCGTGAAGACTCGATGCACAACCTACAAAAAAAATATACAAGTATCAAAACCTTTTCTATTTACAAAGAAAAGCGTGAAGACATTATGAAGCTAAACATACCTGAGACAACGCTTCTCGAAGAAGCCATTCCTTGGCAACCAGAGCCTCCTGGAGGGCAGCTTGAGCTTCGTTACGGGCGCGTTCGGCTTCACTTTTGTTGAGGTTAGCAAGCAACACTTCTTTAGCCGCAGCCTCTTCGACGCCCTTTAGCTTCCGCTCAGTGTGGTCAAGCACCCCCCTCTGGTCCAAGATCTCTTGGAGCTTTTTGGCGTCTTCCATCGCCAAGGCATCATGAGCCTGCTGGAGAGCCTCTAATTTGGCTTTAAGCTACTCATTCTCCACGCGTAGAGGCTCAGCAACAGCTTCAGCCTTGGTGGCCCTCTCGGTTGCGTTCCGTGCAGTTTCCTTAGCCAGCCGAAGCTGTTCGTTAACAGCTTGGGCAGCCTTGGAACGGGCCTCGAGCCGGGCCTGAACTTCAACCTCGAGGGCCTTGAAGGCCTTCTCCTTTTCCGCAGCCACTGCGGTAAGCCTCCTATTCTCCTCCCGGACAGCCCGCGCCTGAGCTACTTCTTGGATGCGAGCTGCTTTTAACTTGTCGTTTTCACGACAAAGCAGCTCGACGCGCGGCTGCATCCGGGCCAGGAGAACCCGAAGCTCATTGGTTAGCCTACCCTCCTGGTAGCTAGCCATGGCTTCCCCCAACGCACCACTGGGAGCTGCGTGACGAGCCCAATCCACGCACTCCACAGGCGTGCGAAGGGTTGTTCCTCGGCGGATGTTCCATCGTGGAACATACACTTCATTGGAATCCAACACTGCAAAAAACAAAAAGCAGTTAGGAAAAGATGATATATAAAAAAAAAAAAAAAAAAAAAAAGAGGCCAAAAGAACCCTACGCACCTGTAGGGTCGATAACAGGCCGATAGCCGCCAAACCCATCACCTGAACCCAAGGGAAATCCATCCAAGAGGTCAGGCAGATGGGAAGGAGGCAGAGGTTGGCGAGAATCCCCAAGCATACCTGAAGGATCGGCTGTAGCTGCCGACGTCGGAGGCATGGAGGCCGCCGCGGAAGTAGAAACCAACAGAGGTGAACTCACCGGAGGTGAACTCACAACCGTGGTCGCCGCTGCGGAATGCGCAGAAAAAGTAACCGCCGGCTCAGTGAAAGATTCAGTAAATATGGCACTGACAGCCGGCGGTGATGTCATCACAGTTGGAACAGTTGGCTCAACGGGATGAGCAACTGAACCAACTGAAGCAGGCGCAGCCGCCTGGGTCGTCGCCTCAGGTAGGCTGACCAAGCCTACCGTCATGGGACCGGAGGTATCCCTCCCCGCTCCACCCTGGAATGCCGTAGCATCCACGCCTGCACAAAGAAGATATAAGTATAATGGCGGAAAGATATGAAGTTAAAAAGTAAAGTTTGTACTTACGGGTTTTCTTGAGCCTAAAAGTGCGAACAGGCGGGGACGAACCCGATGGAGCGGGCCTCTTCACGCCGCTCACCGTCGTCCTTGGCTGCTCGGAGGTGACGGTCGTCTCAGCCTCCGGAGCAGTGGTCTTAGCACCACCATGGTTCCCCGCCACCTCCTCGCTTTCGGTCTCTGATTTGGACCGAGGCACCGGATCGGCAGTGGAGGCAACCTTCGCCTTCCCCTTCCCGCCGGCAGCCTTCTTCTTCCGCACCAACGGAGGACCATCTGCGGATTCCTCATCAGAACACAAGATTAGAGGAATTCCAGCAGAGGTTTCAGCATTTAGTGGTCGAGGGTTGAACAACGCCTTACCTGGCCGCGTGGCGCTCAGAATAGGGTGGCCCGGCGGGTAGGCCTCCACAAACCGATCCCGCGTTTGCTCCAAGATGGGCAACTCGTTCTCATCGAGAGCACGAGTACCCATCCGAGCGGGACCATCACTCTCCCGCGGCTGCAGGAGAGACTGCAAGTCGTTCCCCTCTGAAATAAAAGAAAAACAGTTAGAAGACAAACCTATATAAGCAAAGAAGACAGAGCATACCGTAAGGGACAGAGTTCAAACCGTATTCAAGGAGGATGGGAACCTGTGACGCCTCCTTCCACACCCGGCTCATACCAAGCATCACCATCCCAGACTCCGCAAAGCGGTACACCGGAGTCTGGATCCGGGAAATCTTGGCGAACCATTCCGCCTCCTGGTAGTTTGGGGCGTGAAGGGCGGGGAGCGCTATCCCATTCTTAAACGTCATCGCTATCGGGATGACGCGAGCGGAGATATAAAAAAACTCCCTTTTCCACGACCGAAGACTGCGCTCGGTTGCCCAGATCTTCAGCCCCTTGATCCGGTTGACCAAGGTGTACCACCCCTGGATGCACCTCCAAGAATAGAAGGTCATCAACTGATCAACGTGGGGCTCCACATCCTGAATAAGGCACACCCACTCGAAGTGGCGGATCTTGGCGATCGCCATCGGGTGTACCTCCGTCAGGTGCACACCGTGCCTCATCAGAACACGGTACACAAACTTTGTCAAGGGGAACCTAAGATTCCCATAGACAAAGAATGCAGCATATACCCCGATCTTGCCTCTGGGGGCATCATACACCGTCTGGTGTGGCTCCGGAAACTCAGGCTCGAACGGCTCGAGCATGAACTTCCGGACCACGTACCGGTAAAGCTCGGCAGGAAGAGCGCACTGGCACTCGCCAGCAGTGCTCTTGTCGTCCTTATCAGAAGTGGACGACGGGTTCTCGGCGTACACCACAGCCTCCTCGGCTGTAACCTCAAGATCGTGAGCAGAAGACATCTTGCAGGTATGAAAGAGAACGATTTCAAGAGAATGCTCGACTGAAAAGGTGAGTATTCGCCGGAAATCGTTTTGAAGATGAAAAGTGAAGGTGTGAATTACAAAGGACCCTCTCCCCCTTTATATACTCATCGCAATTAATGCGATGAATTTAATGCGGAAGAGAGAGAAATCACAGGTGCAATGAAACTATGACACGTGGCAAAGAGCACGCTGGCAACAGCTGTTGAAAGGACGCGTGCCATTAATTTCGCGGCCACGTGCCCGAAAAATCGCGCCCACGCGCCTGAAAAAGCGTCTGGAATGACCATGTACTGTCACGTCACCATAACTTCCTGCACGTCCTGACACAGTCAGAAGAAACCGTCGCACGACGTTTCAGAGGTTTGGACTGTTCTTATCCTTTCACCAACTCTTCGAATTTCAAAATTTCAAAGATTCAAAAGTAAGCGGGAATATACCCCTTACCTTGGCAACCAAGTAACTATAAGACGGGTGCGGGTACAGTGTCAAGGCAAAACCCTTCACATACTTAGCACCCGCAGGGAATTGAAGCCAAGAATACCTCGGCAACCAAGTAACTATAAGACGGGTGCGGGTACAGTGTTAAGGCAAAACCCTTCACATACCTAGCACCTGCAGGGAATTGACGCCAGGAATACCTCGGCAACCAAGTAACTATAAGACGGGTGCGGGTACAGTGTTAAGGCAAAACCCTTCACATACCTAGCACCTGCAGGGAATTGACGTCAGGAATACCTTGGAAGTAAAGTAACTATAAGACGAGTGCGGGTACAGTGTCTAAGGCAAAACCCTTCACATACCTAGCACTCCGCAGGGAAATGAAACCAAGAAGGATCTTCTGGGCCATGCTTGCGGAAACGGGAATAACATCCCCGCATAGCGGGAACGTCGGGAACTAGATTGTTTGAAGCTTCAAGATGGAATTGGTGGTTTTAACATAATTGATCACTATGTTCAAAACTACCAAAACCTCATGGAGAATCTACACAAGAGGTACTCCACGCTCCTGACTTGCGAGGAGGTTACAAACCTACCCGCATCATACCCAAAGATCAAGCAGAACAGTGGGAAATTCTGCGTGACATTAGGACTTCCGCGGGAAGAATCCCCATGGAAAACCTTAAAACTAAACCCTTTTCAGAAACCCTTTGCTTAAGTCCAAAAGTTCACCTCACTTTATTAAACATTCATGAGAAGAACATTGGACTGGGGGGACTTAAAGAGGTAGTTCCCAGCAGAGCCCAGTTGGACCCGCAAGACTCACCTTGAAAAGGGACGTCTGCGCAGTTGAACCCGCAAGACTCCTTAACGGACGTCTGCGCGGTTGAACCCGCAAGACTTAACTAAGGGACGTCTGTGCAGAAACCAACTGGATCAGCATGACCCACCACGCTCAGAGACGTGACGTCCTTACGCGCAGTACGCAAGCTGTCCCCGCAGGAAACGCCTCCCAATGGTTTCCAAGTACTCCGCCTGTTCCCGCAGTTACGGATACCAGCCATCAGGGAAGGCTACCCGCGCAGCATGACTACACGCACAAGGCTTAACTCTCATAATAATTCAGTAGTCACCTGAAGAAGGAATGAGCAAGCCGGGAACAGTCCCGCACAAAGGCGGGAGGGGGAATACTCCTGCCCAAATGAGCCAGTCCGTACGATACTGAAAGATCTTTTGTACTGTACCTGACGAGGTATGGGCAAAAGATCTGACCAAAGATACGACAGCTCATTGACAACAGTATGGCGAGCAGCATGCTCTTGTACTGTATGTCACTATTAGGCGCTACCTACTCACCAACTCCTGTCATACCACGTGCATAGCCTGTAGTTGGTGGAAAAGGAATAGTACACAGCAGGCCTGGTCACTGTCAGCCGCTGCCTACCCACCAACTACCAGCATGGCACGTGCGTAGGCCACAGTTGGTAGAACAGGAATACTATTCAGCCGGCTATACCTTCTTGGAAACCTACCTTCGGCTATAAATACCCCAAATGGTATGATCATCTCATCTTATCATATACTATCTTGTATCTTATATCATATACCTGATAACTGCTCTAGCAATCTCTTAATATACACTTATATTCAAGAGCAATCTAGTCTGATTCTCACGCCGGAGGGTGGTCACAAGGAGGTACCCCCCCTTCTCAGTGACGAGCTCACGGTGTCTGTTTTGCAGGTTATCAGAAGAACCATCTTTGCCGGATCTAACCCCTCGTGGGAAACATCTATCTAACCCCCAGGTTACCCGTAATCTGCCCGGGGTCGATTAGTGTTTCTTCAGGTACTCATATTTGATGAAATATAAGTGTTGGAGTTGAAACTAGTTGTTTGAAGACCTTATTTTATCATACCTAATCATTAATCAATTTTTATTATTTATTTAAAAAGAATACAGAAAATTGGTTCTAGGATATTTTACATTATATTAGGATACTTGAGAGGTGTAGCCTACTTGTTTAATTAACAATAACCTAAATATTAGGGTCGGCTTAACGTGTTCGGGGATCTAAAATTAACTAAAATATTGAGACATTTTTTATGTGTACAGCCATAGAGAGTATCGAATAATTTATGAAATTTGGATGATATGCCATGATAATAGGTGCGTGGCATTCCTCCTAAAATTATGGTCCATCAAGTTATTAATTTAAAAAAAAAATTTACAAAAACCCATTATATAAATCTTATTTTAGATTAAGACTCTATAAAATTAAAAGCCTAAAGCCTTGGCCTTATTTGGATTACCCACAAGATGACCTTGCTAAATATTATGTGCCAACTCGTCAGATAGTTTAACAAGTTTATACAAATTTGTTAAACATATCATTTTCAGATTATATGGCTTTAAATGTGCTAAAGATTGATGTTTTTTTAACGAACAAAGATAAGTCGTGTACAGAATGAATAACTGATAACTGAAAATTTAAACATGTAAACTTGACACAGTTTATACGGATACCGTATACATATTATTCATAACTTTTTTAAATTAAAAAAAGAAGCTTGAAACACAATCTTTAATAATTTATTAGTCCAACGTCAAATATCAACAGATGTACTTTACTAATTTTCAAAGTAGCTTTTTATCTCGGAATTATTAGTGTAAATCAACATACCGATGATAATTTGTGGATTTTATATTTTTCAAATACCGTAACTGTCCCAACAAATATTCAACAACTGCTTTCTTTTCAAAAACCTAAGTTGCATAATTGGGGAAAGATTTAATTGTGAAGATAAGACTAAGTAGATATTTCAATATGACATCATAATATATGTTAGACATATATAAATTTACGAATGATTTATAATACACTATATTTGTAATTACCAAATAACCCGGGAGGGGGGGGGGGGGGGAATAAAAAACCAAGTAATAAGGGTCAAGTAATTTTATAAATGAGAACAAAAATTTGAAAGATTTATGTCACATAACACCCTACACAAAACAATAATTAAAATGTTTCTCGCATCATCCCGTGCAAAAAAAAAACACAAAACATCATTGTGTCTTTTATTTATTTTCGTCATTTACTGTGTCTTTTTTTTCTTAATATTGTGCTATATTACTCAATATTGTCTTATATTTTGTTCGGTATTGTGTTTTATATTGCAATCTATTGTGTCTTTTGTTTATTTATCATTGTTATTTTTGTTTATTTTCGTCACTGTGTCTTTTTCCTCAACATTGTGTTTTTTTGTTTTTTTAAACGAGAACGAAAACAGGGGGCTACTTATTTTACTTTTCTAATTTTTTATTTATGTTTTGAATTATAATTTATTTATTATTTTTCTTGAATTTTTTAAGAGCCTTTTAGGCCATAAATCCTTATCATACTTCTCATTTTTGTCTCTTTTTGTATTTTAACATTTTCTTAATAATAGATACACCATATCACATTATTTTACAATAGGGGAAATGAGAAGGATTTTGGTCTAGAAAAAATAATAAAAAAATTTATTAATAAATCATAACTTATAAATATAAATAAAAAACATAACAAAAAGGTAAAAAGAAAAACTAAAATGGTTCCCCGTTATCCTCGTAAAAAAACACAATGTTTATCGTTATGTTTTATGTTTACTTTTCTAATTGATTGTGAACTTTTTTCTTAACATTATGTCTGTTTTTTTGTGACATTGTGTTATCTTAACACTTTGTTATTTTTCCTCAAAATTGTGTTATATTTTGTAATATATTGTGTCTTTTTTATTTATTATATGTTTTTTAGTTTATTTTCCTCATTGTCTTTTTTTTTTCTCTTTTTTTAACAAGAATGTGGAAACAATTTAGTTTTTTTTGTTTTTATATTTTAAGTTTTGATTTTTTAATTATTTTTCTTGAATTTCTTAAGAGGTTATTTTAAAATACAAATTCTTCTCACACTACTAATTTTTTTCCTTTTTATGTTTTAACAATTTCAATTCACATTAGTTATAGTTATTCTGAACACTATACATATAAAATTCTTAGAAATTTATAAAATGCTCACCGATCGAGTGTTTTGTATGCACTATACAATCTCACCTGAAAACAATTTCATTAAATTCACCCAACTCTTATTAGCTGTTCTATATTGTGACATATTTATTTTTAATTGTTAAAATGTTTAAAAATTAACAACTTAGATTTAATATTGAACTAGTTTTTAGGACCCCGCGCTTTGCGGCGGGATCATTAAACCGAACATAAAAACATAACTAAAAACGTTAAACAATAAACTCGCCGCAAGTTGACGCGGAGTCAGTCTGTATCAAGTTACGACATTGAAACTAAACAAAAGAAATAAACTTGCCAATGCCAAATACCACAAATTATCGTATGTAGAAACAAAAAAAACGGTACATTACAGCTGCAGACCCATAAAAATTTGGTTAATATTAGTGTTACCAACACAAATTCGTAAACATATATTAGTGAGCCAACAATAAATATTATAAATGTGAGGTATCAAACATTGAAACCCGGATATAAAACCGTGCGACGATGAGATATTTTAAATCATGAAAAAAGTTTCGGTCATTGTAAATACGAACTTTATAAAATAAGAAAATCGTTTAGCCGGCAAGTTAAACATGTAAAGCCGACACTTGCCAAAGTTTTGTGTTTAAAAATATAATTTGTTAAATATTTTATTTTTATTTATGAAATTATGATAGTGGTTAGTAGTTATAATAATTAATAAAATATTAAAATAATGAATAGTAAAATGAATAGTAATATTGGGAGCGAAGTTAAATCTCCTTTTTAATATATATATTAATTTGTGTTAGAAATAAATAATCAATAAACAGTAACCTACACTCATACATGTTTCATGGGAAATGATTGACTTTAGTTAAACATTAAGAAAATTTGGTAAATATTTTTTAATTCTCATCATTTGTAAATACATTAAAAAGATTGAAACTTATAAAACAAGAGAAATGATAGATTTTAGTGAAACATTTGGAAAATTTGGTTATATTGAGATGAAAATTTTCCTTCAAATTTTTGTTAAGTTTGATAAATATTTTTATGAAATACTTATAGCAAGGAAATATAAATAAAATACGTATTTATACAAATAAACAATTAAGTAGCTAGATAAGAATTTGATTCATAGAACTTAAATTGATGAAAATGGTTTCTAATATCTTATTTGTAACTTACTAAAGAGGAAAACACAATAAATTCATAAATTATGGAAATTTATGCATTTAAAATGAATTATAAAAAACAATTTATATAAACAAATAAGAATTTGATTCATAGAACTTAAATTAATGAAAATGGTTTCTAATATCTTATTTGTAACTTCCTTCCGGAAAACGCAATAAATTCATAAATTATAGAAATTTATGCATTTAAAATGAATTATAAAAAAACAATATATATAAACAAATAAGAATTTGAATCATTGAACTTAAATCGATAAAATAACTTTTATTATATACAGAAATAGATTTAATAGAATTATTTATACACAAGAGGAAGGAACTATTTATACAAAAATGATGGAAAATATAACATTTAATAGAATTATTATATACAGAAATAGATATAAAAAAATGATACATTTCAACTTAATAAAAGGCATTTTGATTTTAAAACCATATTTTATATAAACTGTAGAGGCCAACTCGGTTTGACTCATGTTAACCCAACCATTGTCGGGCTACACTTGGCCACTTGAACATCGACGTACGCTCCACTGAGTGTAATCGGAGACAAAAAACCAAGAATTCCATCATATTTTTGTAATCTTTATTTTGAATATATATTAAAGGTTGTGGGTTCTACATCACCTATAACTTGAATTATTCACTTCTTTTGCCACCCTTTCCCTTTCTTTCTTCTTATGGATCAACTAAACAAACCTAATAGTTTTAAGTGTTCCTGTGATTTAATACTATAATTTTATGTGTGTTTTTTTGTTTTATTAATAGTGCATGTGATTTTGTAACAATGAATATGATGCAATTGCGTGATTATCATACAGATTGTGCAATTATATAATAGTTGATTGTAGATATAAAGCGTATTTTTATCTCAATACGAAGATCAATATTTTTTATATTTATACTAGTTTTTGTTTCCCGTATTACGGGGTTGTATAAATAATATTTTCGTTTCTAGTACTGTGAACTTATTTTTTTGGATTTTAATTTATTTATTGTAAAAAGTTAATAATATACTTAAACCTATTTTGATTGATTTATTTTGGGTTATGTTCATTTTTAATGAAACGTTGAATGAATTATCTACTTAATTTTTATATTTATTCGTTTAATTTCATTTGTTATAATTTGCATATTATTTTGTGAAACTTTTCATTTAAGTTAAACTTAAAAGAAAAAAGAATCTTGGGTGTTTGGGTGAGTTTCTAAAACTTACTTATTTGTTATTTGTTTGTTGAAAAGAAAAAACTGTTTGGCAAAACCTCTCCATAATCTTCAAATTGGATATTTTCAAAAGTTGTTTTTGTTTTTAAAAAGAAAATTAGCAATTTTAAAAGCTCACCCAAACACCCCTAAATCCATATTGAGAAATTAAATTAGAATTTAATTACGGGGTTTGTTTTACATTTTACGTTTCAAATATTTATATATTTTTTGTATTTTAATTTTATTTATTGTAAGGAAATTAATAATATACTTAGGGTTTGATGATGAAAAGGTTTCATAAATAAATGAGATGTTATAACACGTTTAAAATCTATCTAGGTTTGATGATACCCGTGACCCGCTTATTTTTTTACTATAAAACTGTTTCATAATTATAAATAATATTTTTTAAAAAAAACCATATATTTATTTTTATATCCCTATTTTATAGGATTTTTATATCAAAAAATATTTGGTGAGATTAATTTTTAATATAATGAGATGTTAACCCGTTTAATGGCTATCTGGGTTTGGTGAGACCCATAGCCGTGAATTCAGGTCAAATGCATGAGAAACCACTATTTACAAAGAAAGCAATTTGGTGACATAAGAGAAAATATGGAGGTTTCGTTTATATATATTTAAGATTACTATAGTTGTGATGGATGTCTTGTTAGTCCTTATCTACTTATCATATCATACTCTTCTAATAAAGTAAAATAGTTGTCACATGTGTCAGTTTATGGTTTATAATGAAAGGTGTTTTCCTGTTTAAACCATTGAGACCCACAATAGAAAAACGTGGATCCTTTTTATCCATACCCACTTTTCATTCTAACTCTTTTAACCCATCAACTAAATCAAAACTCCAATCCTATTTCCATTCTATTCGACGACAGTCTGGCACTAGCGACAACATCCAAACCCTAATTTTGACGATGAAAACCGTCTTGTAGCCAGTCTATCTCGAGTGTGCAATCCTTGGAGTTTCTCAACAATCTAATCCATTGTTCATTAAGGTTTAACATTGTAATTTTGTGTATCGATCTTTAAGGTATCATATCGATTACCTCTGTTCAAAAATCGCATATCTCGCATCTACCTCCAATTAGTTTTTTTTTTAAATTTACAATGTATGTTTTATTTATAGTTGTTATTATTGGAATTCAATTTTGGATTCGATTTTAAATTTTCCATGGAAAACCTTTAATTTGTTATGCTATGTCAATTGAGATATTCAAAGATATTTTTTTATGCTTAATTTACTTTGCAATTTGGTATGCTTGCTTCTTGATAATCACATTTTGTTTTGTTGCGATTTTGAGAAGAATGAAATTAAGCCAATGTTAATTTGATACCATGGTACCATTCACACACACGCATTTGATAAGAAATATTTCATTATAATTTACTGAGTTCAAACTAATGTTAAATTTCCATCTTAATCATGTTGTTTACCTTTCAAATAAATAATATTTAAAGACTATATGCATTTTGTTGTTCTTTGGAACCTTTTAAGCTCAGACATATTCACCAAAGCATTTTTAGTAATGCTTATGGCATAATGGCATGTGTATATGCGAAATAATTGAATTGTTTAGAATGGGTTTTCTTGAGGCGCAGTGTTGTAATTCTTGGGCCTGGTTTTATGGTTTGAGCTTATTTTATACTTAGTTCTAGCTTGATGGGCTTGGGTTTTGGGTGCATATGTAAACCGAGAACACTTTTGTGTTCTCGGTGGGCTTTTTGGTGTTTGGGCCGGTTTATTGTTTACTTTACATATATATAGTCTTGATCATGTATAAGGTAGTTGTTGTTCATTCCTAGTTTTACGATAAGGTATTGTAAGTGCTTAAGCACCCGACGTATTCAATAACATACGTGTGTTTTGAAGCAATTCTGATTTACTTTACTGTTCTTATTCGTGTTCTTGAATCACCGAGTGTTGGTATTCCGCACCAATACTCGTTTGGTTGATATCATATTGTAGTGATCCAGATTCGGGACTTACAATTGGTATCAGAGCCTTGGACGAATTCAGGCTCGTTATTGTGATATCAACGGATTCAAGATATTAACGTTTGGTAGTCTGGGTGAGTTTCCGGCGAGAAGATCATCGGAGAAGAAGAAAGGGTGGTTTTGGTCAAAGATTATATTATTTGTGGAAATAATTTAAATCCCACTGATTTAGGAATTTAGTTACTTCCAAAATTAACTGTAACATCCCGAAATTTTCAAAATGATATTAATTATATTACTTATAATAGAGGGAAAGTTTCCTCGGGTTATCGGGAAATAAATAAATAGAGTAGGAGTTGGTATGGGTCGGGTTGGCGTTGGGTAGTGGATATGGGTTTTGGACTTAGATTAATGGAGATGGGTTAAATGAGAATGGGCCTTAGGTCCATGGGATTTAAGGGATATAAATATCCCCTAAAACCCCATACCATCATTCTTTCCATCTATTTTCTAACACACTCCAAAACAAACACACACCACACAACTTCGCCGCCGACCGAGGGAAGAACCAGGCAGATCCGAGAGAGAGAGAGAGAGCGATTAGTTGTGATAACAAGTAAACGAGATCCAAACAAGCTCAAAAAGGTATGATTCTTGATCTTTGAAGTTTAAAGATCCGAGCTTTATAACGTATATACGACCGGAAACGGTTGGGGAACGTAGGGGGTGATGTCGAACCATAGCAAGGGTGTTAAAATCGCTCGAAATGCTGGTCAGAAACTAAAACAGCGGCTGATCTGGGCAACTTCGCCTGCATCTGGGCAACTTCGCCTTCAAAGCGATAACTTCGCCTGAGGCCAAGTTCGCCTAACCGATAACTTCACCTGAGGCCAAGTTCGCCTAACTGGTAACTTCGCCTAAAGCTAAGTTCGCCTGATGACAACTTCGCCTAAAGCTAAGTTCGCCTGATGACAACTTCGCCTTAAGCTAAGTTCGCCTGATGACAACTTCGCCTAAAGCTAAGTTCGCCTAAGGTTTAACTTCGCCTAAAGTCAAGTTCAATTAGAAAATAAATTAAAAATCTAATGAAAAATGTGTTAAGACAGTTAATGGAAATAAAATTTTTCCAAGCTGACCTGGCAGCTCGACCCCAGCCAGGGGCTCTGCCCCTTGGACCCTACTAGGGGCTGCCGCCCCTAGACCCCGCTGCCAGGGGCGCTGCCCCCGGACCCCCGTTCGTTGTGGGTAGTAGTTAAGACTGGAAAGATGATATGAGTAGTGATAGTTGTTTGATACGTGTACTTGTTATACAGTCTGCCGTGCACAACTGAAGAAAGGGATTACGATCAACGGTGAACGTAACCGTGTTCAGGTGAGTTTCTAGCCCCATTCCTTGTTATGTTTTCGGGGCTGTGTGCATACTCGATGTGTTGTTAATACATTTATCCTAAGTGATAAGTGTATGTCATACGTGATATATGTGATAGGTATGAATGATTGCTTGTCGGTACGCGAACGATCTTCGGATATTGCGCGTACTGTCAGGTTATAAATGAAGGTACGAATATTATATATGGAAGATGTACGAATATTTCAAAGAATACTTGCCGGGGCGTGAACGATCTTCGGATATTGCACGTATCGACAAGGGGTATGGTTGTTAAATGAATGATGTAAAGAACGCCTAGAGTGTTCTTATGTTTTAATATAATTATTGTATATGTGAAGTATGTGTATATAGGTACACGAATGGCATGTGAGTTCTACGTTCGACATAGTAAGTTAGGATGGCAAATCCCTCTAACTCCTGTTGGATATAGACTTGGTAGGTGATGGCGTAGTTAAGGACTGCGAGCCTTATACGTGATGTAGATAATAGATGTAAGCATAGGAAAGGACTGTGAACCTTATACGTGCTGATTTTGTAGCATAGGGGAGGACTGCGAACCTCGTGCGTGCTATGAATTAGGTTGCAACATAGGGAAGGACTGTGAACCTTGTACGTGTTGTGGATGTATTATGGTATAGGGAAGGACCGCGAACCTTGTACGTGCTGATTTTGTAGCATAGGGGAGGACTGCGAACCTCGTACGTGCTATGAATTAGGTTGCAACATAGGGAAGGACTGTGAACCTTGTACGTTTTGTGGATGTATTATGGTATAGGGAAGGACCGCGAACCTTGTACGTACCATAAATGGTGAACATAGGTAGGGACTGCGAACCTTGTACGTGTTCACAACCTTGAGTACGGGTATAGACGGCGGACTATGAACGTACTCTCGGCAGACTGAGGTTAGTGATTGTAGATATGTATGTATGTATGGTAGCAAGTATGTACGTAGAACAGAAGGGTAACTAATGATGTATGGATATGTATCTACGGATAAGTATGTATGTGTATGTATTGTATGGCGTTCAATTAACTAGAACTCACTCAGCGTAGCTGACTTTTAGTATGCACGCAGGTGGGCTGATTACAGAGCTAGCATAAGGATGACGCATGGCATGGATTGAACGGCTGGCATCTGATGAAAGAAGAAAAGATGTTTTAAATATGAAGTTTTGTGTTATGATATCAAAGAAAAGATTTAATGTTTTGTAACAAATGATTGATGTTTTACATTCCGCGAAAAGTTTTAATAAACTCTGATTTGAAGAACTGTGTTTATGAGTAAATCTGACGCTAAAGTCGGGCCACCGGGTTCGGGGCCTTACATTAACTGGTCAAACGTGATCTCGGGTGTTCTCGGCTGTATTTCAGAGATTTCGGCCATAGTCAACAGCTCTCGGAGTTCTCGGTCATCTGGGGTTTTCGGTCCACCATTGTTTTCAGTCAATAAACATAGCAACTGCCAAAATTTAAGAGTTTTCGGGCCAAATTAAGTGATCTCGGCCAACCTTTGATAGTTCTCGGCCAAATATACTAGTTCTCGGCCAACTTTACTAGTTCTCGGCCAAGACTATTAGTTTTCGGTCAACTAGAGTTTTTGGTCAACGCGTGTTCTCGGTCAAGATCAATTGTTCTCAGTCAAAGCCGTTCTCGGTCAAGAAGTATTGAAGCAAAAAAAAGGAGTATTTTGGCGGGAAAATTTTTCTTGAACGAAATTTTTCCAGAATACTCCTTATTAGTAAAAATCCATCCTTGAAATTTTTGGTGAAAACAAATTTTTTTCGGGTGATTTTCGGCGAATTTTTGGCGGGAAACTCGGAAAAATTTGTGTTGAACGAAATTTTTCGTAGACACTTCTCTTGATTGGGACATTCTTCTTGAGAATTTTGGCGGGAAAATGAGTTCGCTTGAGATAAGGTTTCAACCATGTTCTTTAAATTGTGGTGAGAAAGTTGAAATGTATAAGATTCATAACGGCAGTCTAAGCAGAGATATGGAAAGAATAAAATCAGAGAGTTTTAAACTCAAGAAAAATGAAAAAGGTTTTCTAGACAAAATAGACTCTCTGAATAAGGATATTAAAAAACTTAAGTCTGATTTTAGCATTAAGAGTTGTCACCATCTTGATGCTAAACAAGAAATCGCTGAGTTAAATGCTAAACTGGAAGCTTCCAAGTTAGAAATATTAAATCTAACTAAAAAGTTTGAAAAGGCTGAATTTAATTTTAAAAAATTCGATGGCTCCAGTAAAGTTGTTAACTCAATGATTGAAAATCAATTGTGGTAGAAAGAAAATGAAGGTGAAGGGATAGGATACAGTCAAGTTCCTCCACCTTACAACCACAATTATGTCCCTACCCCTGTTACCAAAAAACAGGAGGAAAAGGTAAAAGACATGAAGTATGGTAAACAGGTTCAATCTGAAACTGTTGGATCAGGATCCCTAGAGGAAATCAAGCCTGCTTTTAAATGTGTGAACAATTTTGATGATTCTACTTCATGTGCAGATATAGTAAATGATGTAGCTTCTGATAGTAAGGGGTTCAGGCTAGTAAAAATGAATCTCATTCTAACGTGCCATCAAATTCAGATGACACCACAACTCAAAATTGTACTAACAGTAATACACAGAGTTGTGGCGACAAAGGGAAGGCACGTAAGAAATCAGCACAACAAGGACATTCTCGTCCTCATAGATCCTCCAGATATCAATGTGTTGATAAATCAGTGGGTGATTTTTATATCAAGAGGCAAACATGTTACCACTGCGGCACGCCAGGACATATAGCCAGAAATTATGTTCATCGTCTATATGTTCCCTATTACAAGCAAAATCAGAAGGATGTGCCAAGGGGCAAGAAGAATGGAAAAACCTTTCCTAAGAAGGAATTCCAACATGAGGCTAGTGCTTACGTGGACATTAGAAGAAGGATGAAAGCGTGTTTCGTCTGCGGGAACGACGGGTATTTGGCAAAGGAGTGTCACTACCGTGTTGTTAATAGACAAGCCCCTCAGGTGAAAGGTAACAAGTTTCAACCGAATCCAGTGGTTAAACAAAATGCTTATTTTAGAAAACCACGTGTATCTGTACAACGGGTCACAGATATTCAAGGATTCAAAGTTAATATGACAGGTTTACACTCAAATGATTTAGAAACCGTTAAAAAAAAAATAAATTTTCAGAAGTCAAAGAGTGTTGAGAGTTCTAAGAATTCGAATTCGAATTGCTCCACTCCAAAGTCTGTTTTATCAAATTTCACTAAACCAAGACAGTTTTGGAAACTTAAAACTCAGCAAACAGAATCTGTATTAACAAATGATTCTGTTAAAGATGGGAAATATATAAGTTGGCAACAGGTCACATATGTTGATGCTCAAGGGAACCCCAAGACATTTAAGACTATGCGTGTAGGAACAACCAAAAATTCATTGTTTATTAAATGGGTTGTTCCAGGCACATGATAGGGCAAATATCCATTGTTTTTAAATCTTTAAACCATGAAATGGATTATTTGTTGACCTGGACGGGATTTTAGGGTGATAGAACGTTTTTAATCTTCTCTCTAAGTGTGTTGGAACAAATCAGGGAATACATTACATATTAAAATGTTTGTTCCAGACATTCAACTCGCAAAGATGCAGAATCTCAAAACAAGCTTATTCCTAGGGGGAGATTCTCACAAATGGAAAGATGATATCTTGAAGATAAAAGGTAACCGTATCACTTTGGTATGAAAGATTGATTAGTCAAAAAGATTTTAAAATTTTAAATTTTTATAAAAAAGATATATACAAAAATATGTTCCTGTACAGTTTTTCAAGTATAGTGTATTTTGTTTCTTAAAAATGAGAAAATGACTTGAACGTACATGAGAAATGATAGTACATCAGTTGGCTGACTATCACACTTCTTGAAAGTTTTTATTAAATACTACGTTTTGATGATTGAGTCTTTTTGAAGATAAATTTGTACATATTTGTTTAATTTGCACAAATTTAGGGGGAGAAATTTAAAAATTCTAAAAGAGTGTGTGTGTGCGTTTAATAATAAAAAATTCCATGTCTTTAAAACTTCACTCTCGCTTAAAATTATGTCGGTTGCTCAAGTTTGAAGAACATATACTTGTATATGTTTGGTCCTGTGATCTACATGTAGATTCACAGGATAACCATTTATCTAAAAACTGAAAGCATCTGGGGCGTTTGTGATGTGTTTCTGTGTTTTGAATTCTTTCACTTAAAATTATGTCGGTAATTCCAAGTTGGAGGGACACGTATTCTCATATGTGTTTTGGTCTTGTTAACCACTAGTGGTCATACAGGATAGCCATTTACCTGAAAAAGTGACCGGGGTGACTGAGTTCTTAACATGTTTGTCTTCTGTAATTTTATGGGAAGTGATATCTTTATTCAGTTAACAGCTTTTTAGAAGCTTCAAAATATTTTCAAATGAAAATTGATCCAACCTTTGGAAAGTGATAGATAAATTGTTTATGTGTGCCTAACGGGTGAAGTTATTAAGCTTAAAGGGCTCTAGAACAGTCATTGATGTGTATGGTAGCTTTCCATGATGCGTAAAAGTTAAAGTGATATAAACTAAAATTGCTAAACTTAATGTGGAGAGTCATTTTGAAAACATGTGCATGTCTTCAGATACATCTCTCCGAATGATAGGCATAAAAGCAACTACCCAGTCATACACGAGCCCGTTAGTGTCTTGATCACCAAAAATATCGTGCTATTATGTTTATTATTATAAAAAAAAAGGATGAAAAAAAGGAAAAGATGAAAAAAAGGGAAAAGATGAGAAAAAAAAGGGAAGGATGAGAAAAAATAAAAAAACTTGTTATGAGTATGTATATAATATGTGCTGTTAAAAAAAAACTTGCTATTTCAAAAGCTTAAAGGGTCAAACTAGAACTACAGAGATGGGGGCACACAAGTAAGTCCTGTCATGTCTCGAATGAAAGGCTTGTCAGTTTACTGGCACTAAGTCCAACGTTCAACCTTAAAGCTTAAATTTGCTTTTATATAAAATCTTTTGATCAAGCACTAGGGGGTTGGAGTCAAATTGGAGTGATCTGGGGAAAGCCAAATACGCTTTGAGAAGATATAGGAGGCATCATAGGTCCATGAGTGATGTCCATCTAAGCTTTATGCCGAACTGAACCTTAATCATATCACTGATGCAATGAAAATCATGTTAAGTTCGTTATACCTGCTATCAACCTGTTTCTTTATGTCATAATAACGCTGAACATGAATCTTTGTGAAAGTGCCTTAAACAATATGATTCCATGTTCGGATCTTTTCATAAAGGCGACATTTTTATCAAAAACTGAAATTTGATCCCTATTTTATGCTAAATTACAAGAAGATCGGGTGATTAGATTTATTTTATTCGTTTTTTTTGGTTTTATTTTATTTCATTTATTTTATTTTTACTTCTTGATTACTCTTGTCGAAACAAATGTGTTGAGAAATCGTTTTAAAATTTACATTCAGCTAATGAAATCTGATATCGGTTATTGTGTTATAGTTGGTTTAGCTGGTATGATCTCATTTCAAGTCTTTTCAAGAAAACCATAAAAATTAGAAAAATAAGAAAATTACAAAAATATGTCTGTCTAATTTTGTCATATTTAATTGTTTTTAAAATATTTTGGTTGATCTTTCTATCAAAGTTGATTGTTCTTTCAAGACTGATTTCTTGCAACGGAAGCATATGAAGTATCTGAGACTCAAATTGGATGATGCTATCATGTTCAAGGGGAGATGGTAGAGTATTGGATGCAGGTGCTGAAGTTGATGATCACAAAAGTTGCTGGTTATGTTCTAGTAAAGATTCTGAAGTTCTTGAAAGCATCAATCTAAGGGCAAGATTGTTGGGTCATAAACTGGTTAGACTGACGCACATCAAAAGGCCACGACATGATTAAGACTAAAGTGATGCAAACGAAGATGATTTGAAGAGTTACATTAGTGCAATACCGAAATCCCTATGGATTTCGGTGAGGCTAGTTTGAAGTAAAATAAACAAGAACGAAGCTACAAACCAAGGGGGAGATTTTTGGCTCCATATTTGGTGGTTTGTACTTAGTTATACGTTTATTGGGCTGGGCTACGGGTTAGCTATGTAAACCGAGAACTCTAAAAAGTTCTCGGTGGGCTTTTGGTTCATATGGGCATAGTGTTTTGGTTTCCCTATAAATAGATCTTATTGTATATGGTTTAGGTGTTGTTCACATTACGAGAGTTGGTGAGCAGAAACTAGAGAGGGGGTTGTTCATTCCTAGTATTATTCATCAAGTATTGTAAGTGCTTAAGCACCCGGCGTATTCAATAATATACGGGTGTTTTGAAGCAATTCCGAGTTACTTTTTACCGTTCTTATTCGTATTCTTGAATCACCGAGTGTTGGTGTTCGGCACCAATACTCGTTTGGTTGATATCATATTGTAGTGATCCAGATTCGGGACTTACAATTGGTATCTGATATCAGTTACCTCCTCCATGAATGTCATTTGCAAGAAGATGGTTACTGATTTCTGGAAGAATGCAAAGATAAATTCTCAAGGGGCAAATGGAGTTATCTCAATCGACTCCAAAATACAGATGAAGTTGGTCGTTGTTACTGAGACCATTATCAGAGAAGTACTTATGTTTGGGGATCAACCCGACGACCCAACAGAGTACTCTATAGCTGAATTTACTAAAGTTATTGCAAGAATGGGGTATGAAGGCAATTATCCACCAGCAATCAAGAAATTGTTTCACCCTTACTGGAGATACCTCTTGCACACATTTTTCACATGTATCTCGGGAAGAAAGGGGGGTTCAGATGAAATCAGTCACACCCAAACGTCTGCCGTTGCTGCTCTGATCATGGGTTGGAATTACAACTATTCCAAGTTCATTTTCAATGAAATGATGAGCAATCTAAGGGCAAAGAAGAAGGAGATGTTCTTGATATATCCGAGGTTCTTACAGATGATTTTTGATTCTCATTACACCGACTTGGTTAAAACTGTTGAGACCTTAGATATGAAGACTGTGGGACCAAATTCCTTTGGGTTGATGAAGCAGTCAAGAAAGGGAGCCAAAGTGGTTTACCAGGGATTGAGACCCCTTGAAAAATTCGGTCATTTTGCTGAGACCGAAGATGAGCCTGTCATAGCTCAGGTTGCTGACGAACACGTGGTACCCGCTCAACCACGTGCTGCTACATTTGAGATCTCCGACGATGAAGAAGATGAAGAAGAGCACCGTCAGCCAAGTACTCTTACAGATGATGAAAAATTAAAAGCCCTCGAAGCTGCTAAAGTCCTTTTTCAGTCAACTGCTCGGAAGCCTCCTCTGACAGTTACTGAAAACACCGAGGAAGACTATGTTGAAGAGCCAACTGCTGATCTCATCCATCGCAAACGAAAAAGGGATGATTCGAGATCGATCGAGTTGGTCAGTGAAGCCGAAACAACCAAATCCACACCAACACCAACACTCGCACCAGCACCAGAACCAACGACCGGCCCTCAACAAAACACCGATCAACTAGAATCACATGCTCCAGAATCACAAACTGAACCAGTTGCATCTACTACTGAGCCAACATTTATGGAGCTGCTGTACAGTGATTTCGGTGATGATTTCGATTTTGAAACAGAGATTCCACATACTGATACTGTAGATATTCCCTCTGGGTCATCCGGTCAAATTGATCAAGGTCAGTCAAGTTCCGGTGTTTCCGAAAAGGTTTCTCAAATTCTTTCTATGCAGGAAAACTATCTTCAGAACAAGGGAAAAGGAGTGGTTCTTGAAAATGCTCCTGTGGATGTTCAGGCGCTACAACGTCGAGCCTTTGAACTCGAGCAGGATTCAGTGATTAAAGATGTCCGTATCTAGGAACTTGAGGCTTGCAACTCGGATAAAGACTCCAAGATTAAAGAGCTGCAGTCTGGCATGGGAGGTTTGACAACTATGTATCTCGATCTCCAACAAAAGCTAGTTCAGAAATTTGGAGACGAGTTCAAATGTAATGTGGATATGACAAATCAAACTCCCACTGCTGATCAAAACAAATATTTTGATGTTCATCCAGATGATAACCCTGGTGTTAGTCGACAAGAAGAATCAGAGTCTCTAAACCAGTACTTGAATGCACCATCTGTTACAAAAGAAAAATCTGACAGAATTAAGAAGAAACTACTTGAAAAAGGAAAGAAGAAGTTGCTGGTAATGAAGAACTCAGATCAGAATGTTGTGTCCTCAGATCACCCAGAGAGATATGTCGTTACTCTTCAAAAGGGGTTCTCTGATAAATACGGTGATCGATCTGGAGTTTTATCCTGGGGTTTCGATCCCGATAAGAATATGTGGTGGGTTAAGAGAAAATCAGGAACAATGGAGTACTATAAAAAGATGAAAGACTTTGGTTCTTGAACTAAAATTGATTTGAGTGACTTAATAAATGCTCCATTTACAAATCCATCAAATGACAAGCGGGGCTCAGATTTTTGGGAATTTTTGAAAAGACAAGTTGATCGAAGCTTCCCAAATATGAAGACTGCCGAGTCATTTTTGATGAAAGCTAAAGGCGTTCAAGATCCAAGGACAGGTAAAACATTGGTGAATGTAATGTGGCCTCCCACAAAGAAAGCTACTTACATTCTAGTACCAGATGCCATTCCCGATGGTACATTGGATAACATGAGAATCTGGTCATATGATCCTTTTACTGCCACAGCTGTTGTCAAACTACAAAAGGGGAAGGGTCAATATCGCTTTGTAGACCCAAAGGATTTGTTGAAATTTCCTGAGAAGGATATCAAGACACTCAGCACGCATTAGATTGTTGCTGATGGTATTTTTGAAACAGCCGCCAAAGAATACACAAGCATGGTGGCATCTATCATAAACAACAAGTTTTGGGCTGGAGGATTGAAGGATGCGGATACTGATTACATGGAGGAATGTAAGTCCCGAATCTGGATCAATACAATATGATATCAACCCGAACACATCAAATATGCGGAATCTAATTAACGTGGTGATTCAAGAACAATGATGAACAGTATGAATATGATAAACACGTATAAATATGGTTTCAATGCATATGATTATTGTAACATCCTACTTTCCGTTATATTAATAAAATAAAGTTCGTTTATTTTATAGCGGGTCGTTATCTGTTTAGTTGAATAGAATACGAGATGGACTTGTGTTGGGTAAATGGATATGGGTTATGGAGGAATGAAGGAAAGACCATGGGCTTAAGCCCATGATCAAAAATATATATACCCTTAATCCTCCATTTAATTCATTTACACATATCCCTTACACCATCCAAAACACACACTTAAGATTCTCTCTCTAGTTTCTCTCTCACTCTAGCCGAAATATAGAAGAAGAAACGGATCCCGACCCAAGGTATGATAGTATTTTGTTGTAGGAGCTTAAATCCGTTAGATATAATCATGAAACGACGAGCCGACACCGTTAAACCGTTTAAGTCACGAGATCTGGGTGGAATCGGGTATAAACCGAACCTATGATGAGCTTAGGGGTCACCCTAGCTCAGATCTGGATCGAACGGGACGAAAAACGGTTTTTCCGACGTGTTCGCGGTTTTCCGGCGGCTTTCCGGCAAAGGCGGCGCCGGAATAGTGGTACGAGGTTAAGGGGAATGTCAGGGAATGTTCTGACATTCCTGACCTAACCCTAGTTCGCTATGGGGACTTAACGAACTGAGGGTGATTCGCTATGGGGACTTAACGAACTGAGGGTGATTCGCTATGGGGACTTATCGAACTGAGGGTGATTCGTTAGTCGATTCGCATAAGGGGGCACAGCGAACTAGCCCTAGTTCTCCTACGATTCGTCTCTGATTCGTTAAGGGAAAAGGGCAACAAATTGCCCTTGATTCGTTATGACCAGTTCGTTATGACCAGTTCGTTAAAGGAGATAACGAATTAGAAAGTCCAATTCGTGTAAGTAACCAGTTCGTTAAAGGTTCCAATTCGTTACAAGAACCAGTTCGTCATGGCAAGTCAGTTCGTTAAGGATAAGTAACGAACTAGAAGTTTAACAGAATGACAGAATGGTCCCTGGACTTAGAAAAGAATGATTTAATTACAAATAAGCCCTTGAACTTTTAAGTAGCATATTATTCAATGATTCAAAATGCTAATGGAAAATGTGTTAAGACAGTTAATGAAAATAAAATTTTTCCTAGCTGACCTGGCAGCTTAACCCCAGCCAGGGGCTCTGCCCCTTGGACACCGCTAGGGGCTGCCGCCCCTAGAACCTCGCTGCCAGGGGCGCTGCCCCCGGACCCCCGTTCGTTGAGGGTAATAATTAAACTAGAAAGACGATATGTGTAGTGATAGTTATTGATACGTAGAGTCGCGCACAGCTAAAGAAGGGGATAACCGTAAACGGTGAATGCAACCGCCTTGAGGTGAGTTTCTAGCCCCACTTCCTTGTTATGTTTTCGGGGCTGTGTGCATACTCGATGTGATAGTGAATACACTTATCTTAAGTGATAAGTGTATGCCTTATATGATTTACTTATGATGATTGCTTGACGGCGCGTGAACGATCTTCGGATATTGCATGAACCGTCAGGTGGTAGTTAAGACATGATTGATAAGTATGATGAGAGATATGATGTATGTATGAATATATGATGTATGCATAATGTATGTATGTTATGATGATGGTACGTGAACGCTCTTCGGAGATTACACGTATTGTCAAGGAAAGCATGTATGAACAGGTATGGTGCAGTTACACGAAACAAAGGGACCAGACCCTTATAATATCTGTGATGTTAGGGACCAGACCCTTATAATATCTATGATGTTAGGGACCAGACCCTTATAATATCTGTGATGTTAGGGACCAGACCCTTATAATATCCGTGATGTTAGGGACCAGACCCTTATAATATCTGTGATGTTAGGGAGCAGACCCTTATAATATCTGTGAGGTTATAGGGCGAAAGGCTCTTTAAAACGTACGATTATGTATGTAAAGAAAGTATGAAGGTAAGGATGAAAGTATATGCCCTTATGTGTGTATGAAAGAAAGTTAAGACGTTAAGTATGAAATGTAAGAAGGTATTGTATGATTATGTGATTAACTAGAACTCACTCAGCGTAGCTGACTTTTAGTATGCACGCAAGTGAGTAGAATGAGGCAGGTAGCTTGAGGAGGACACATGGCAGAGTTGGACGAAGCTGGCATCTGAAGATATTGCTATGATGTTTTATTTTAAAAGACTATGTTTTGTTTTTAAATGACTATGAATGCTCGATAAGACCAGAATTATGGTTATGGAATGTAATGTAATGGTTTGAATGTTTTTAATGTTCCGCGAATGTTTTAATTAACTCTGATATTTAGAACTGCGTTTATGAGTAAATCCAACACGAAAGTAGGGCTACCGGTAACGGGGCCTTACAATTATATTATCAGTCGTTAAATACATAAACCACTTAGCCAAACAATACAATGCTCTCTAGATGTGGTGGCTCTCAAAGTTCTGTTTAACAACTGATCAACAAGCTAGCAACCCTAAACCCTATACACATATTCTCTATATATAGGGAAGCTAACAACCAAGCCCAAGTAGAGCCCAAAGCCCACCGAAATCCATTATGGATTTCGGTTTACATATAACACATACAACCAAAACCAATTAACTAGAACTAAGTACAAACCACCAAATATGGACCCCACAATCTCCCCCTTGGTTTATAGCTTCGTTCTTGTTTATTTCACTTCAGACTAGCCTAACCGAAATCCATAGGGATTTCAGTATCACACCAATGCAATTCTTCAACTCGTCTTAGTTTACATCACTTTAGTCTTGATCATGTCGTGGTCTTTTGATGTGCTTCAGTCTGACCAATTTATGACCCAACAATCTTGCCCTTAGATTGATGCTTTCATGATCTTCAGAATCTTTACTTGAACATGATCAGCAACTTCAGCATCTGCATCCAATAATCTTTCATCTCCCCTTTTTGACAGCATCATCCAATTTGAATCTCAGATACTTCATATGCTTCCGTTGCAAGAAATCAGTCTTGAAAGAACAATCAACTTTGATAGAAAGATCAACCAAAATATTTTGAAAACAATTAAATAAAACAAAATAAGACAAACATATTTTTGTAATTTTTATTTTTTCTGTTTTTTAATTTTCTTGAAAAGACTTGAAATGAGATCATACAAGCTAAAACAACTATAACACAATAACCGATATCAGATTTCATGAGTTGAAAACTTCAAAACAATTTCTTAACACATTTGTTTCGACAAGAGTAATCAGGAAGTAAACAATAAAATAAATGAACTAAAATAAAACCAAAAACAACAAATAAAACAAATTTAATCACCCGGTCTTCTTGTAATTTAGCTAAAAATTGGGATCAAATTTCAGTTTTTGCTAAAAATGCCTTTATGAAAAGATCCGAACATGGAATCATATTGTTTAAGGTACTTTCACAAAGATTCATGTTCAGCGTTATTATGACATCAAGAGACATGTTGATAGCGTGTATCCCATACTTAGCATGATTTTTCATCGTATCAGTGATATGATTAATGTTCAGTTCGGCATAAAGCTTAGATGGACATCACTTATGGACCTGTGATGCCTCTTATCTCTTCTCAAAGCTTATTTGGTTTTCCCCATATCACCTCGATTTGACTTTGACCCACTGGATTTGGTTTAAAAACTTTTAATGACAGAACTTATTTATTTGATTTTTCTTTTCAAATTGGCAAACATATTTGAGGTTGAACGTTGGACTTACAGTTTAATTAACAAGCCTTTCATTTGGGATGTTAAAGGACTTATATTATTACCTCCACCCCTGTAGTTCTGTTATTAACCTTCATGTTTGTGTTTTTCTTAAAAGCTTGTGAACATTTATCAACTTTTGGTTGATTATATATTTAAAGTAATCTTGTTCACATTTGTTCTTTGTCATTCTCAATAAGATACTTCATTTTGGGGACCAAATACCAACGGGCTTGTGTATGACAGGTAATTGCTTTTCTGCCTATCATTCGGAGAGATGTATATGGAGACATGCACATGTCTTCAAAATGACTCTCCACATTAAGTTTAGCAAATTTAGTTTATATCACTTTAACTTTTACGCATCATGGAAAGCTACCATACACATCAATGACTGTTCTAGACCCTTTTAAGCTTAATAACTTCACCCGTTAGGCACACAGAAACAATTTATCTATCACTTTCCAAAGGTTGGATCAATTTCCATTTGAAAATATTTTAAAGCTTCTAAAAAGCTATAAACTGAATAGTAATATCACTTCCCGTAAAATTACAGAAGACAAATATGTTAAGAACTCAGTCACCCCGGTCACTCTTAGCTTTCAGGTAAATGGTTATCCCGTATGACCACAAGTGGTTAATAGGACCAAACACATATGAATATACGTGTCCCTCCAACATGGAACTACCGACATAATTTTAAGTAAAAGAATTCAAAACACAAAAAAAACACATCACAATCGCCCCGGATGCATTCAGTCTTTAGATGAATGGCTATCCTGTGAATCTACAAGTACATCACCGGACCAAACATATACATGTATATGTTCTTCAAACTTGAGCAAACGACATGATTTTAAGCGAAAGTGAATTTTGAAAGACATAGACAAAACTTTTAATTTTTTATTTATTAAACGCACACACACTCTTTTTGAATTTTTTAATTTTCTCCCCCTTAAATTTGTGCAAAAACTTTTATGTACAAATTTAACCTAAAAAATACTCAATCGCCGAAACATAGCATTTTTTAATAAAAGCTTTTATGAAGTGTGATAGTCAGCCAACTTATGTACTATCATTTCTCATGTACGTTCAGGTCATTTTCTCATCTCTGAGAAAAAAAATACACTATACTTGAAAAACTATACGTGAATATATTTTTTGAATTTTTTAAATTTAAAATTTTAAAATCTTTTTGATTAATCAATCTTTCAAACCAAAGTGATACGGTTATCTTCAAGACATCATCTTTCCATTTGTTAGAATCTCCCCTCGGAATAAGCTTGTTTTGAGATTCTGCATCCTTGCGAGTTAAATGTCAGGAACAAATCTTTTAATATGCAATGTATTCCCTAATTTATTCCTACACACTTAGAGAACAGATTAAAAACGTTCTATCACCCTAAAATAATCCCGTCCAGGCAACAAATGATCCATTTTAAGGTTTGAAGATTTGAGAACAATGGATATTTGCCCTGTCATGTGCCTGGAACAACCTATTTAATAAACAATGAATTTGTGGTTGTTCCTACACGTATAACAGGATCAGTTGGACATAGGAACCCAAGTCAAAATGTCTTGGGGTTCCCTTGAGCATCAACAAATGTGACCTCTTGCCAACTCATATCTTTCCCATCTTTAACAGAATCATTTGTTATGACAGATTCTGGTTGTTGAGTTTTAAGTTTCCAAATCTGTCTTGGTTTAGTGAAACTTGATGTGACAAACTTTGGAGTGGAGCAATTCGAATTCGAATTCTTAGAACTCTCAACACTCTTTGACTTCTGAAAATTTAATTTTCTTTTGATGGTTTCTAAATCATTTGAGTGTAAACCTGTCATATTAACTTTGAATCCTTGAGTATCTGTGACCCATTGTACAGATACACGTGGTTTTCTAAAATAAGCATTTTGTTTAACCATGGGATTCGGTTGAAACTTGTTACCTTTCACATGAGGGGCTTGTCTATTAACAACACGGTAGTGACACTCCTTTGCCAAATGCCCGTCGTTCCCGCAGACGAAACACGTTTTCATCCTTCTTCTAATGTCCTCGTAAGCACTAGCCTCATGTTGGAATTCCTTCTTAGGAAAGGTTTTTCCATTCTTCTTGCCCCTTGGCACATCCTTCTGATTTTTCGTGTAATAGGGAACATATAGACGATGAACATAATTTCTGGTTATATGTCCTGGCGTGCCGCAGTGGTAACATGTTTGCCTCTTAATATATAGAAATCACCCACTGATTTATCAACACATTGACATCCGGAGGATCTATGAGGACGAGACTGTCCTTGTTGTGCTGATTTCTTACGTGCCTTCCCTTTGTCGCCACAACTCTGTGTATTATTGTTAGTACAATTTTGAGTTGTGGTATCACTGAGTTTGATGGCACGTTAGAATGAGATTCATTTTCACTAGCCTGAACCCCTTTACTATCAGAAGTTACATCATTTACTCTATCAGAAGCAACATCATTTACTATATCTACACATGAAGTAGAAGCATCAAAATTGTTCACACATTTAAAAACAGGCTTGATTTCCTCTAGGGATCCTGATCCAACAGATTCAGATTGAACCTGTTTACCATACTTCAAATCTTTTATCTTTTCCTCATGTTCTTTGGTAACAGGGGTAGGGACATAATTGTGGTTGTAAGGTGGGGGAACTTGACTGTATCCTCTTCCCTCACCTTCATTCTCTTTCCACCACAATTGATTTTCAATCATTGAGTTGACAACTTTACTGGAGCCATCGAATTTTTTAAAATCTAGTTCAGCCCTTTCAAATTTGTTAATTAGATTCAAGATTTCTAACTTAGAGGCTTCCAGTTTGGCAGTTAATTCAACGATTTCCTGTTTAGCATCACGATGGTGACAGCTCTTTATGCTAAAATCAGATTTAAGTTTCTTAATGTCCTTGTTAAGAGATTCAATTTTGTCTAAAAATCCCTTTTCATTTTTTTTAAATTTAAAATTCTCTGATTTTATTCTTTCCACATCTATAGTAAAGTTATTGAAATGGAGCTGATACATTTCTAATTTTTCACCACAGTTTAAAGAACATGGTTGAAACTTTAACTCGTTAGCCGGACTCTGAGATTCCATTTAGTAACTAAAGAAATTAATCTGATTTTCCCGCTAAAATTTTTAAAAAAAAAATGATCACCAAATATTTCAAGAAAGATGTCCCACTAAAAAGAAGCGTCTAGGAAACATTTCGTTTAAGAAAAATTTTTACGATTTTCCCGCCAAAAAATCACCGAAAATCACCCGAAAAAAATATTTTTGCCAAAATTTTCAAAAATGAATTTTTACTTATAAGGTGTGTTCTGGAAAATTTTCGTTCAAGAAAATTTTTCCCGCCAAAAATGAATTTTTTTTACCCTTTTCTTTGCTTGTCTTTGACCGAGATCAGATATGGCCGAAAACTCAGATGACCGAGAACAGAGAGAGTTGACCGAGAACAACAAAATTTGACCGAAAACAGGAAGACTTGCCCGAGAACTAGGATAAGAACAAATGTTGACCGAGATCCCTTGATTTAGGCCGAAAACTCTTATACTTGACCGAAAACTCGGTACTTTGACCGAAAACAATGATTTTAATCCGAAAATAGGCAAGATTTGGCCGAAAACACAGAAAGCTCTTGATTGATGGCCGAAATATACTGATTTCAGTCTAGATCTGGACTTGATTGAATAATATTGTAACCCACTGAATCCCGTAAATCAAGGGATTCAAATTTTGTTTCCAAGTTGACCAAATCTCCACCAAAAATTGCTGTTTTTCTTCTTCTCCGATCAGAAACTCGCCAGAAAAATCACCAACACCACCAAACCTTAATATCTTGAATCCGTTGATACCACAATAACGAGCCTGAATTCGTCAAAGGCTTTGATACCAATTGTAAGTCCCGAATCTGGATCACTACAATATGATATCAACCCGAACACGTCAAATATGCAGAATCTAATTAACGTGGTTATTCAAGAACAATGATGAACAGTATGAATATGATAAACACGTATAAATATGGTTTCAATTCATACGATTATATTATCAATCGTCAAATACATAAACCACTTAGCCAAACAATACTACGCTCTCTAGATGTGGTGGCTCTCAAAGTTCTGTTTAACAACTGATCAACAAGCTAGCAACCCTAATACCTATACACATATTCTCTATATATAGGGAAGCTAACAACCAAGCCCAAGTAGAGCTCAAAGCCCACCTAAATCCAAAGGATTTCGGTTTACATATAACACATACAACCAAAACCAATTAACTAGAACTAAGTACAAACCACCAAATATGGACCCAACAAGGAAGAGTAAAGATAAAGCTACAAACCAAGGGGGAGATTGTTGGGTCTGGTTTTATGGTTTGAGCTTATTTTATACTTAGTTCTAGCTTGTTGGGCTTGGGTTTTGGGTGCATATGTAAACCGAGAACACTTATGTGTTCTCGGTGGGCTTTTTGGTGTTTTGGCCGGCTTATTGTTTACTTTACCTATATATATTCTTGATCATGTATAAGGTAGTTGTTGTTCATTCCTAGTATTACGATCAGGTATTGTAAGTGCTTAAGCACCCGACGTATTCAATAATATACGTGTGTTTTGAAGCAATTCCGATTTACTTTCTGTTCTTATTCGTGTTCTTGAATCACCGAGAATTGGTATTCCGCACCAATACTCGTTTGGTTGATATCATATTGTAATGATTCAGATTCGGGACTTACAGTAATACAATTTAATAGGACAGAATGGATAGTGTAACGGGTCGCACGGATGGGTTTCGTAATGGGTTAAAATAGATAGTGTTGAAATTGGGTTAATAAGAAGAGTGACTGGAGAAAGCATACAGATCCATATAATACTCATGGGGTTTGAGTAATTTGAAGTTACAAAGACATGAAATGGACAGAATCCTTCACATAAAAACCATAACCACCACACACCATAACCATATTGTGAAAAAGATGACCGTTTTTAAACTTATAGTTGAACTAACAAATCGTGACGATTTTAATGGGACACTCAAATCACTGTTGGATGCAAAACCAAGATGTTAATATTGAGTGTTGTCTTAATTAGAATGATTTCTTATTGTGCATCGTCGCTAGATATTTGCTGTTAATTGTGGTCTTTGTCTATTGCTTTGTGCATGCTCCCCGTAAACGTTTCTTCACGTCTTCGTTAAGCAACTTTGGTGACTCCTCATCAAGTAGTTCGATTGGTATTGCTTTAAAATTGTTACATTTTATTGAAAAAAGATATAAGACTAAAAAGTTCATATTACATGCTGAAGTTTATATCTTTGTGGGTTAATCTACAAACAAAAGCTGAACTAGCCACTAAAATACAACAAAAAAAGTCGCCATCAGTAGACATTTAAATCACCCTTAACTCTAATTCTCTATTTTAATAACCGCAAACCGTAGACTATGACTTACTAAACGTTCAATTCAATTTTTTTCTATTCGAATTTAGCATATGAGTATGAGGTTTAATCTACAATTCAGCAAAATCTTATGTGTTTATAGATTATAAATATACTTATTTTACAATTTAAGTTGGGTAAAAGTAACATTAATACATCCTTTTTGTTGCACCATGCTTCTAAATCACCATAGCTTACTAAGAACCGACTTGCATAATTCTCTCGTTTGCTTAATTATCCCACCAACTCTGTGTTGCATGGCTGGTGTTGTCTTATTAGGTGATATATGTTAGAAAAATATTTCTTGATATTTTGTATTTAGATCACCGTTTCGAGATAAGTTTTACATCGGTCGATTCGTATTGTTCTTTCGATCAAAAACCTTAAAACATTGGTTTGAAACTCGGGAAAAAACTTAACGGAGTTTAAGTGTTTTTTAACGGAGGTCCAATGATACATAAATAGTTGAAAGTTGGGACCGCTGGTAGTGACTTTTAAAGTTGGGCCAATACACAAAAGTTGGGATTATTTATTTCCAATTTTCCTTATAATTTTAGTAAAATTATCAAAATAATTGTAAATATCCCATGTAATACACGAGTTCTAAAACTAATATTCCAATAAAGTAAATAACTGTGGACACTTGTCATGTTTTGGTTAATTCTCACAATTTTTTTCACTCCAAAACTAAGAGCTTAATTGACTCTAATATATGTAATAGATCAATAATTATTCATTTTCCTTTTACACTCTATTTATATTATATGTGTACATTTTTATAAAAAATAAATCTTAACATATTATTTTACTATATATTCCAAAATACTTGGGGAAATCAAAAAATCAACAAACCATGTTTGTCAAAGATTGAAAAAAATATAATTTCAAATGTTATCATTAACATATTGTACTATGTATATCGTAGAAGATTGTAAAAAAAAAAAAACTCGAATATGCTTTCATTTTAAAAGTAATTTTTTTGAAAAATTAAATTATAAATATATGCTTAATAGTCGACCATTTTTTTGAATCTATCCATTTATATATTATTATTATTATTATTGTAAATTGTCATATAAAGTTATAAATTATAAATATACGCTTTAAATCTATATATTTATTTTTTCGGTTAATTTAGTAAACTATATATTCGATAAAATGTAATGATAATATATACCAATCACTTTCAGGCATAACAAAGTTTGTCATATTTAATTTCTTAGTTTTTTTTATCAAGGATTGTTTCGGGTTTTTTGTGAAATTTAAATTTGATTTTTATAGGTCAAAAGTTGGTAAATAGATTGTTTATTACAAGTTAACTAAATTTAGGTCAGAATTTGCTACGGGTCAAAAATGGAAAATCTGAGTATTTTTAAAAGTTAAAGAATGCAAATAGACTTATCACCAAATTTGTTACGGCTTCAAAGTGTTGACTTGAAAATGCCAAACAGATGAAAGTTAGAGTTTTAAACATGATTCGTGTTTCAAATATATTTTCAAGGGCATTTTGGAAATAATTAAAAGGTTCGGGATTTGAAGAATTGACGATTTTTCCTTAGAATATTAAAACTTAAGAAAAAATTGCAAACATTTTCGACATGCCACCCCAGGCCTATCAATACTTCTAACTTTTATCAAATTTGAAATATTTTTGTTAGCATTAACTTTTCCTTTAATTGTGATCAGAGCGTTGTGTGAGAAACATGTCATGCAAAACTATGCTAAAATGAAGCAAAATATTCAGAAAACTTAATGGATTAACATGTTATTTTTATGTTGTCATTATGACAAAGTCGAGAAGCCTCCTGAAACTTATCAAATTTTTTTCATGGTTTAGCTTAAGAAAACATAATTCTTGAAAACATCTATCGTTACAATTTAATGGTCTCATTTTATTCGATGGGTGGTAAATTGATAGATATATTATTAAAGGTAACACTCCTTCTGTATTTAGGCTGAGTGGTTAAAATTACAATCGTATGAGAAGTCTTATTTTCTAAATTGGTTAATAACCAAAATTCTTTTAGTTATACATATATGACATTAAGAATGAAATTTTCAATAGAAAGAACGTTCCTGAGTATGTTTTTGCATGTGTATTTTTTTATTAAGTTCATTTAAAAAAATCATTTGTGATATATATAAAATCAATTTATGTAAACATAGTATATATACAAGCATAAATGTATTGCAATTTTTTCATATACGCTACATAATTATTTGTTTAATTGTAATTTTATTATTAGAATCATCTCGTGTGTGACACTGGCTCTAAAGCTAGTTAATATATATTACAGTATTTTCATAAATGTTATATGTATTAGGAGAACTTGTAATACTTTTTGGTATCATAGAAGACTTTCATACATGCTTTGATAGATCAGATTGTAGATATACATATACAAAATTCTTGTTGCATCACGCGAACCAACACTAACGATTCTTAATTTGTTTTTTTTCAACATTCTAATATAAATTCTATTGAAAGCCAAACTGGATTAATAAATAAATTATTTTTTGTAATGCAAATGACTTTCGAACAAGTTTTGATAAGTCATACTATAGATAACATGTGTCACAACCCATCCAAAGGCGGCGGAACATGACGGGGTGCAATGGGTTGCTTAAGAACACAAGACAATATTAATGTGACAATATTTAAACAACTCATTCATTTCATTTAATCATCAAAAGTAACACAAGTCGTCCATACAAAATAACACAAATACAAGAAATAAATTGTTCATTCTTTTAATAACCTAAACGGTCTCAAAATAAGATAACGTCTTCAAACTCCAATCAACCAATAATCAAACATGTAACAATGCATTAAATGTATTTTGTCAACACGAATGTTGGTGAGCAATTTCATAGTTTTGAGTATATATACTATGAGGCAAAATCCACAACTCGTATATGAGACTATAAAAAAACAATTGCGGTATATAAATCATAAATAAATGAGGATCCTTTCTAATCGGCAATAACCAACATACTCGGATAATGAGACCCTATTCTACTAGCACAAGGCTAAAATAGTTAGGGATGTGTATGGTCATACTTATTGAGGCTCAACAACAACATCAAAATAAACACTCGTGCACGTAAAGCATATGAAACATCTAACACACAATCGGGCAAATATTCTAAGTATCATACACCCTAGAGTTTGTGATTTGAGGATCTAGTATCTTAAATCATTATTGTTTTGAATATGTATGCATGTTACCCCCAAAGTATAAAAGTGAAAACGAGGGATGAAATGTACTCACGTGAAATAAGTAACTTGAAGGATTAGTTTGCGATAAAACGGAAAGGTAAGTTCAACGAGCAAGACCTAGATTAAGAGGGTCTTGAGTTAGTAGATGGTCTTTAAAAGCTTTAAAGTAAAATAACATGAAAAGTAAGATAAATTATTAAAGTTTGAGGGTTAAAGTGTAAATACATAAGGAAATTAAAGTAACGGTTTTTGAAAAGTAAGTTTACTCGAAATCGGGTCACGGTATTTTATTCATTAGTTTTACTTAATCTTTGTTAAGTAAATATTTGGGTATAATTGCAAAGCTAAATAGATACCAAAGCGAGATTTTACGAGTGTTCGGATTTGTCGGTTCGAGTCTTGATAATTGGTCAAGCCCGAAGCCGAGATTCCAAAGTGATAAATGTTATGAAATAACTCAATGAAATCAAAATAAACTTAACCATGTATGTAGTTCTATTAAGAAGAACCTCAACGTCCGTTAAGCGAGTGTTTGGCTTTGTTGGTCCAAACTTGTTATAAGATCAAGTTGGATTCGACATACCAAGTATTTTGAGAAAATAATTTAAATTAGTTTATAATATAGTTTTAAAGAAAAATATGAGATTTGGTGGCCCAAACACAACTAGTGTGTCTTAAGCGAGTATACTCGGTTTAGTTCGGTCTTGGTTTGGTCCTTGAATCGGAATAAGACCGAGGATGGTTACCAAATAGCCAATACCATAGAACTTATTAAAATAATTTTAGAAATGATAGTACTCAAGTCTTACATACAACATGTTAGTAATAAAGTATTTAAACAAGAGTTCGGTTTTGGTTCGGTCCTTGACTCGGAATGAAACCAAGGATGGTTACCACATACCCAAATACGATTGAACTATTAAAATGATTTGGAAACTAAAATGACTAGAAACTAAACAATTATAATAAGCTTAAACGAATTTAAAGTATTAACAAGGACTATAATAGTCCTCCATGTAGTCTTGCCTAGCAATAAACCTAAATTGACCATGGCCGGAGAAGGGAAAGCCAAGGAAACAAGGGAAGTATATTTTAAACAAACTATAATAACAAGCTTTAATTAACAAGAATTAGTTAAAACAAAGATTTGCATTAGTTTGACCTTGAGAAGTCAAACTATCAAGAGTTTGTAAGATGAATACTTAGATCTAGATTGGGAGAGTTTTGAGGAAGAATGATAAACAAAAATGGGAGCATTAGACTTGTATTTATAGTGAAAAAAGCAAAGGTTACCCATAAGAGTTATGCATGCATTTTGATTGGTTAAAATGGTCAAACTAGGTGGATGATGGTCGAAAAAGTAAGAGTTATCCATTAGTTTAAAACACCCATTTAGCTTTGGTTGTTTGGCGATTTGGGTCCCTGAATTTCATTTTAAGTCGTTTTTAATAATAAAAGGGTGTTTTAAGGCACCGTAAAGGGTGTTTTCTTGATCTGACAATTGTGAAACATAAAACCCAATATTTTATTAATAATGAAAGATCCGAAAGACAAAATGGGTCGGGTTTCCGATACAAATACAAATACAAATACAAGTTAAGCCGAAAATAACGAATGCCACAGCATTTATAAAATTTGAACCTGATTACAGTGGACAACTTTAACTAATATTTACACGCTACAAATGAGCCCAACTACACTATCAATACTCAGGCACACATCAGACATAAAGTAATATAAAAAATATTTTTATTCAGAATAGTAAAAACCAATCATAATTCAATTAACAAATTAGTTATAAAAGGTTATTATGGCAATTGTAATCTAATATCTTACTTTTATGCTACAATTATTAACTGGTTTAAAAAATTAAGCCACGAAAATATTCAATTGAAATATCATCTATGATCATTCTTCCACCAAAATCATGTTTCAACATCACATTTCACAATCATCAAACTCCACATTAACGTCTCATTTTTAAATTAACACACAAATCATGTCAATATATATACCAACACATTACATGATTGTGCTGTTATTTCTTGTATTTATTAGAACGTTTGTTTCAAATATTGAATATATATGCATGGTGTTCCGTTTAACACAAATGGATGAAGATCAAAGAACACCAACACACCGACACACGGTTTGCTAAACGAGCGTGTTCTGTTTATTACTTCGACTCACGAATGAAAGAAAATAAAAAAACTAAAAGGTTTATATAACACCCAATACAATTAGACTCCTAAACTAACACGTACTAGGAATTCAAAATTCAAAACAAAACAAACTTATTCAAAACTAATAAGATAACTAAACTAAACTTATTCTCCAAGTTAACAGAATTACCCCCTTGGACTTTATGATCTCCTCCAAACTGCCCATTCGAGATCAACCGAACCGTCCTTTGATATTGTAAACTTTATCACTCCCTCACAACATCAACTTGCATGTTCATATCCTCACAAAAACCAACCATCTTTTGTCCCGACAATCAGTTGGTAAATACATTCGCTACTTGTCTTTGAGTATTGGTGTATTCCAAGTTCACTTCTTTCTTTCACAATTTTTCCCTCACATAACGATAGTGAACTTCATATGTTTAGTTCTAGCATGGAATGTAGGATTTTCCGCCAACTTTATCGAGGACATGTTATCACAAAACAAAGTTACCTCTTAACCCTCTACCTTATGGCTCATGTTCTCAAGTAAACGTATTAATCACACCAACTCTTGAGTGGCCATTGCAGCAGCCCTATACCCCGCTTCGGTAGTGGATAACGAAACCGTAGGTTGTCATTTACTACTCCACACAACCGCACTTTGGCCTAACATAAGCACGTACCTGGTCGTTGATCTTATTGTGTCTAAATCTCCGATATAGTCGGCATCGGTATACCCACGAGTTCAAGTCTTGTGTTTCTTATAAACTTAATGTTATATTTCAGAGTCAACTTAACATATTGTAGCACCCTTCTCAAGGCATCATGATGAGGTTTCCTTGGTTTCTGCATATACCTAATTAATACCCCCACCGCAAAGGATAAATCTAGTCATGTGAGTGTGAGGTAAATAAAACTTCCAACCATTTTTCGATACATAGTTTGATCATCAAGTTCTTTGCCTTTATCTGCACATACTTTACTGTTATATCCATAGGAATTGTTGAGGGCTTGCAATCCACCAATCCATATTTCACCAGTAGGTCATAACAATATTTATTTTGGTGTAGCACAATTTCATTAGCCTTATAACTCACCTCTAGTCCCAAAAAATGACTAAGTTCACCAAGATCTTTCATGTGGATACTAACACACATATTCTCTTTTAATTGTGAAATTGCTTCGTCATTATCACTTGTGATTATTAAGTTGTTTACTGATATATAAGAGTTTATACATCTCTTTTGCACTAAAATATCTCCAAATAAGTGTAATTTCGGCAGCCATATTAGAATAAATTACCACTAATGTTTATAATTTCAATTTGTAGGTAAATATAGCCCTAAGAAATTAACGAGCTGAAATACGAAGAAAAACAGAGATATACATTGAAAAATGACTCAACACACCCAATGGTGAATCAAGACATGGCCATGCCTACAACATACAAAGTAAAGACAAAAATCAAGAAATCAAGACATGGCTATGTTAACCAAAACACACCCCATGTCATCAAGAGCAAGAAGAAAAGACAAAATAGAAGGATCTGAAGCAAAACATGGCCATGCCTTCCCAAAACACGGCCACGTCTTGAGTGGTTAGTACATGAATTCTGTAATTATTTAAGAGTTGTGCGGGTTATTACTTGGTAATTCAAGGTTAATCCTTTAGGACTCAACTAATCATAATTGGTATTCTAGGCATAATACAAGGGTTATTTTACTAAATTATCAAGGACAATTCACTTAGTAACTTAAGGATTGTCTCATCTTTAAAGTGAGTTAACTTATCTTTATAAAAAACTACTAGCTTACATAAAATGATGTTCTAGTAAAAAGGGTCAAGAATTATCTATTTCTTTAAATGTTAAGGAATAACATGACTAACGATGTTATTCTCACATTTGATCTCTATAACAAGCTCAAAATTACATGTTTACTAATAAACTATTAAACCAAGTTAAGAGGAGTTTTAACCAAGATGATACTCTTCTATCTTTGATCTTCTTCCTACTTTAAAATACAAAAACCCAAAAATATTCTCTTTTAATGTATTTCTTCTAGAACTTATTTACTAAAAACCAAAACCAAACTAAAATGATCTTCACTTCTGGTTAAATAAATACAACAATTTAGTAGTAAAACTATATAAGTGTGTATGTGGATCGATACTTGGTTCTTACCCATACTTTCCTACATGTACGATAGGTACACTTGCCTATTTTTGCGTGATTTAGTTAAGATAATAATCATTTTTATAAATATAAAACTCAACATTGTGTGAACAAACCTTTGAAAAATTTAACACTTTTTTCATACGATACCTGTCGCACATCAAGTTTTTAGCGCCCTTGCCGGGGACACACGATGAATTTTTACAAACAATCCGAGTATTTATTAAACTTTGTTTATAGTGCATATATTAAAACCTATTAAAAATACCAAAAATATTTTTCTATCCTTTTTTTTTTTTTGCATTATTAGTATAGTTTTAGTTTTAGGTTTTAATTTTTATCTTTTTAGTTGATAAGTTACTTACCTTAGTTTAGATTAAGTTGTGCCTTTAGATCTTTACTTTCTTAGTTAGTGTATGTCCTCTACATCTACTCTCGACCTTATTTCACAACTTTCCGAACCTGAACGTCACTTTCACTAAAGAAACACACTTAGGCGCGAAAAACAACTGAAGGAGTTAAGGACAAACTGGAAGGAAGTACACAAACCGAGGAGAATCAAGAGGAACTTATGATGGCGGAATTAAATAATTAGCTAAACATGAGCCCATATGGGCCGACACTTGACGACTATGGCAATAGTGTTGCATCACTCGAAATACTTAAAAACTTCAAAATCTAATCTAGCATCATACATATGATTGAAAACTCAGTTATTTGTCCTTCATGGGCTTCTCGACGAAGATCCTTTGTCTCATATTTCCCGATTTCTTCGAATTTGGGGAACTTTCAAAATCCAACATTGCTCCGATGATCAAGCTAGAATTAGACTATTCCCTTTTTCTCTCCGAGGCAACACCTTGGAATTACTTGAATCCCTACCATCCGGCACCATCACCACTTGGAAGCAAATGGTAGACCAATTCATTATAAAATATTTTCCACCCAACAAAACTGCCAAGTATCGCGCCAGCATCACCAGATTCAAGACAAATGAAGACGGGTCGCTACACGCAACATGAGAGAGGTACAAGAGCCTTCTTCGACGATGTCCACACCATGGATTTAACAAATGGCTTCAAGTCCAAACCTTCTTCGACCCTCAAACTAGTCAAAACAAACAAGCAATCGATCAGATCACCGGTGGAGATCTTGGAACCAAATCATCGAATGAGACATTCGAGATCTTAGAAAAAGCTGCCAAGACACTACGTGAATATCGCCTTTTAGCCACACATGTGGTCTGGGCAATTTGCCACACTTTGGCTTAAATGTGTGGCTAAAAGGTCTTTGACCATGTTTGAAAACCTTCCAGAATGTTTTGGCCACCACATGTTATTCTTCATGTGACCATTCTATACCTACTCAGGTAGTTTTCGCCACACTTTGAAAAAAAACTGTGATAAAATCTAGCCACATTATAAAAACGTGTGGCGAAATGTAACCTACAGTCATAGTTTGTTTGATCTTTGATACATGTGACCAAAAACACATGCATTAGCCACAAACTGTGACATTTAACTAGCCACATGTTTTAATAGTGTGGCCAAATGTGACGAACAACTACTTTATTGATAAGAGATTTGTCTAAAAGGTAAAAGATATAGCCACTTATATTACGTTGTGTGACTTAATGCCACATTTGTTAGCCACATTTTTAATAATGTTGCGAAATATAACGAACAACCATTGTTTTTATTAGTAATGTGGCTAAAACGCTTAAAATATATGGCCACTTATACGAGGTTGTGTGACCAAAGAGTAGTTTACTTTTATTTTTCCTAAGTTTTTTATTGTCACGTATACACTTATTATGTGTGGCTATAAGTGATAAATGGTCACACTTAAATATTTTTAAGTGTGTCCAAATGTAACTAATGGCCACTTATAAGAGGTTGTGTGACCAAATAATATTTTAGTTTTATTTTTTCTAAGTTTTTTATTGTCACAGATACACTTATTATGTGTGGCTATAAGTAATAAATGGTCACACTAAAATATATGTGTGACTATAAGTGATAAATGGTCACACTTTAATATTTTTAAGTGTGTCCAAATGTAATTAATGGCCACTTATAAGAGGTTGTGTGACCAAAGAGTATCTTAGTTTTATTTTTTCTAAGTTTTTTATTGTCACAGATACACTTATTATGTGTGGCTATAAGTTATAGATGGTCACACTAAAATATTTTTAAGTGTGTCCAAACGTAATTAATGGCCACACGTTGATTTGACGAGTGGCTAACGTCATCATTGTCTTTCCAGTTTCTTGTGCCGTCAATTTCAAATTGTCAAGGAGATGTACAGCCGGGGTCAGATGGTGTTTAAATACCAGTAACAATCACAATCACAATCAAGCAAATCACAATCACAATCCGCAATCACCTTCTTCCGATTAATTTACAAAAAATGGCTTCAGGATCGTACATGAACCGGGTACTCATGCCCCCATCTACTACGACCCCAGCTTCTTCACCCTTGTTTTTCACTTTTCTTCTGGCGCCGTCCGGAAGAATCAAAGGGTGAGGTTTGTGGACTATGTCTACCCTCAAACATTCACATACCCACAACTTAACCAAATGGTTAGGTTTCTTGGGTACACCACTGCTGACTATTTCAGCATTGTGATGGAAGCCCCAGGAATTGAGGTGGCGTGCATTGATGTGAACTCCGTGGAGGACTTCAAGGATGTGTCCCTTTATGGGGCATTCCATACTCTGGTGAACCTTCGCCTCCAAAGGCTTAAGGACTCCACCTTCACCTCGGACGGCATGTGGGAGAGAATCATGCCCTCTCGAACTCCAGAAGCTGAGAATCCGATGGATGTAGATTCAGATATGGAATCTGATGCTAGGATTTAGTTTTTTGTAATTAGTTTTTCTATATTAATGTATGTAATTATTATATTTTGGTATTAACTGTAAATGTTATTATTATATTTTGGTTTAAGCGTATCTAAAGTGTATTGGATGTAGTTTTTTTTATTAACTTTAAAATAGATGTTAGTGTGAGTGAATAACAAAATAGACCTAAAATTTAATTTTTGGTAGTTGAGAGAGTATTTTATTGTAGTTCAGTTGATTTGTAGCCTATCTAGTAAGATATACTAGTTTTTTCTTTTATTAACTTGAATGTAGGCTATCATTTCATAAATATGTTTCCAAGATTTTTGCAGGTATTTAAAGCGTACTACAAGCGTGAGATATACTAGTTTTTTTTATTTTAATTAACTTGAATGTAGGCTATCATTACATAAATATATTTCTAAGATTTTTGACAGGTAGTAGGTATAAATGTAATTAATTTCCAAAATTAATTAGCTTGTGAGCGTTTTCAAAGCGTGTGGAAACCATTTTGACAGGTAGCTAGTATGCAGTTATATATACACACACTCAACAACCAACTATAAAACAACAGAGACTTTAATGACTGCAATAAAACTGGTGACTGATATTTTTTACGCTTTTATATATGATGTGAATTCCAAACTTGGCCAAGCAGAAAAAATCTAAGGTTTCCACAAATCTTAAACTTCCCAAAGATCTTAGATTTTGATAAAATCCCTTCCAGAACTCAATGCCATCACCAAATCTTAAATTAGGTTACTGGTGATGGCATTGAGTTTGGAAGCGATTTTTCAAAACTGAATTTTATTTGTTCAAAGGCTTCTTCAAAGTCTAGAGGGTACAATTTTGGTATGCAGGTTAGTGAAAAGAAGGGCATAATGGTCTTTTTTTATGAAATGAGTTGATAATGTTTTGCAGGAAACCAGCTGTTAAAAATTATGTTGAAACATAACCAAATAGAGGTTGTGCAAGAAACAAAACCATCAGACGAGAAATGATGACTGTCACCAATGGCCGGTTTGGGCGGTTTCGCGGTTTCCAACAGAACCATGAACACCCTAGACAACATGATGCATTTTTGGGCTTTCTTTGTATTAATGTAACTTTGATATAGCACGAGTCAGTTATGAGTGTAATGACTTTATTGATCGTACTATGATACACTACAAGTCAATTGTGACTTTTATCTATGTAACATGATGTATGTTTGAACTTGACACCAGTTGACCAAAATAGCCAGAAGATGAAATAAATTCAACAAACCGGCCTGTATAAGTAGTAATAGTATTAAAAACAACCAATATTTCTTTAGTATTAATTAATAAGTGCAAAGTAAAGAATGGTGATATCATGTATCACAACTAAATTTAAACATTATTACATCTAACTAGCCGAACAAACACAACTGCTGGGTCGACAACCCCGACATCGGTGTCAATCTCCATTATGAATAGTTGTAGGCTTTTTCCCGGGCCTCCAGTAATCATCCGGGGACTCATTACGAAGCAGTTGGTTTGGTTGTATAAGTGGCAATGTATTACCCTCATGAGGGAAAGTTACCGTACTAAATTCCTCATTGACCTCGTCATACGAATGCCTATAATTCTTGGGTGGAGTCATGAGGACAACACGCTTTTTTCTATCCAGCTGATCTTTAACATATAACACCTGGCATGCTTGCGAGGCCAATATGAACGGTTCATCCTTGTGGCCAAATTTGTTTAGGTCGACCGACGTGTATCCAAGAATATTATGTTTGACATGTTTACGGTCAACCCATTGGCTCATGAAGACCGGAATTCTTTTAGTATGATAATCTAGGACCCATATCTCTTGCAAAACCCCAAAATAAAAGTTTTGTCCATAGGTCACCACGTCTTTTTTGATGTGCATATCATCCGCCTCTACACCAACCCCGCTGTTCTGGTAAACTCTACCATCATGAGATTTTGTACGAAATTCAAAAACGTTGATGTCGTATGAGTCGTATTTGTAAATGTTGCGGTGTGCTCTGTGTGCAATCCACTTTAAGGTTTCCAATATAGAACCTGGGGAGCCCGCTAGCTCTCTTTCTACCTGAATTTCATTACAAGGATTAGATTCTTCACCTACATTGCAGAAACTATAAAATATTTTTTAAAATTATAGAAGACTTAATAAATTGATCTACCTTGTCGCGTAACCAGTCACCAAACTTTAAAGTATGCTCCTTTTCCAGCAATGCTTGTCATTTACCAGGCATTTGGTTTTTCGAAGAGGTCTTGTGTTGTCTGCAAGTAGGAGTATATATAATATATTGTGAATATATATATATATATAAATATATATATATATATATATATATATATATATATATATATATATATATATATATATGTTGATGATGATGGTGACACCGATGTTTAATGACATGTAACCCGTAAGATCGACAACGACCATGACAACGTATATGATGGTCATACTGATGGTAGCCTGTACGAATGATGATGTCGTTTGATGACGACAGCAATTCATAAGATGGTGCCGACAGTGATCGCTAATATTGGGCGTTTTGTTTACGATAACCCTTACGATGCTGACTACATCCCGTACATGGCAATAGGATGCTTATGATGATGATGATGATGCTGTTGAGGATGATGACGACACTGATAGCGAGATATATGTTACCCGTATGATCAACGCCGACTACGATAGCCTATACAATGACCGCGTTGATTACCCGCACGTCTGATGATGATGCCGTTTCATGGTGACGGTGATCGATGATTATGATGATGATAACCACTATTATACATGATAATGATGATAACTTTATGATGTTGATCATCATCATAACACATATGGTGATGATGATAACCTAGAAGATGATAATGATACAAAACTACATATGATAATGATAACACTAGAATGTTCTGAGCTTCTCTATTACGAAGTTGTAAATCTTATCCATAAATCTTACTAATGGTTAAGATAATAGTTCAATAATGGATTAAATTTTAATTTTATTTAAAAAATACGATTTATTAAACGAACTCAACTTTTAACGAAATTTATACCGGAATGTTAGTAAAAAAAGAACTAAAAGTAAGACTATGTTTTTATACTATTTTTTAAAAAGTTAAATATAATAAGTTATAAAACAAAAACCAATATATATATATATATATATATATATAATTAAATGTGTAGAAAAAAATAAAAAAAATAAAACCAAAATTCAAACCCCTTTCCTAACTTCAAAACCCTAAATCGACTTCTAACTTCGCTTTACTGTAAGAATATTTGTAATTCGTATTTACTTTAATTCGTAGATATCGCTTATCCTAGTAAGAACATAAAAATGCCACGTCTCAATAATAGAGTTAAGTTCCTGGTAGATATCGACAGCGATTCCATGAGTAGGATGGTATGTTAACGTTATCTGGTTAATTTTTTTTATGAAACAGTTTACAGTTTTGCAACATATACAATCTAAGAAAATTTTTTATGTTACTTATAGCTCATTGCTAAAGCTGTTCAACCAATGTTTGCTGACATGAAACCGAATACCGGCTGTTGTTTGATTTATGATCAAAGTGGTAGAACGTTTTCTTTAGTTATAATCAAAGTACTTGATGACTTTTATTTTGGAACCGGTTGGACTGAATTAATCAGAGAATGTTGTATAGAAGATGGAACATATGTTGTTTTTGAGCTTAAGTCAACATCTATGTTGAATATGTTTACTTTCAAAAGAAACGTAAATGATCCATCCGGTACTATGATATGTATTCCAGTCAGAAACCGACACGTCCATTACTTGGTAAGTTTTAATTTCTGTTTTTAATGATTGTTTCCAAATTCAAATGTCTTTTAATTAACATAATTTCTCTGAGTGGTACGTGATTCAAGAATTTGGTGAAAATTACATGAATTTGCTTTTCGAGCTTATTGCTCCAGAGAGATATATGTTTAAAGTTTCATATCTTTGGGATGGAATGGGTTGTAGGCTAGAGGATGGATGGTTTGAGTTTTTTAAATAAACCAACTTGAAAGGTGGTTCGTTTGTTGTGTTTGAAATCATATCAGATATTACATTTCATATTAATGTCTTTCATGAAAATGACATAGAATTTATCCTTCCTAGTCCAAATCAGGTGTTTCTTAACTATCAATTAAGCAATCAAGGTAGTTCCCCCCAAAACCCAATTCATCTTCATGAGCAAAATGATGACTCTAAAATCGTCTTCCACATGAACGTCACCAAGAAATTGGTAAATTGAATTTTTAAATTTCTTTTTTATTTACAAGTATATTTGAAATTTGTCTTCACAGCGTCTTCCGGGTCACATTGCTACCAAGATTGATGACTATGATGGAATGCTAATCACTTTGGTCAATCCCGAAGGTCGTAAAAAAATATGAAACTCCATGGTGAAGTGTCGAAGCTGAAATTCAGATATTCATTACCAAAATGGAAAAATTTCAAGGAGGAAAATGAATTACAGAATTGTGATAAGTGCAGATTTGAATATGACATCAATGAAGGTAGTTTGTTAGTTTCAAAAGTTGATTAGTGATTTGGTGATGTTTGAAACATTTGGGAAATATTTGGTGATGGGTTTGGTGATTTTTGGAACATTTGTGATTTGATCACTTTGGGAAATATTTGTATGGTTGTATTGATACACTTTTGAGTTTATTTTGTTGAATGTTGGTTGGTTAGTTTCAGCCACAGGTCAAAGTGTCTATTTTCAGCTACAGGTTCTCTGCCGTAAAAACTATGCCAATAATCTATTGGTTCTTAACTAAAAGGGATGCAAAACTCAAAAACTCCAAAATATTGGCTCCAAATATTTAAAAACTCCAAATTACATTTAACACTCCAAAATCAAATTACACTCCAAATTATTAAAAATTTTTCCACTCCACAAATCAGACGACAGTGATTTATACTCCAAGTTATTAAAAAACAATCGAAGATGAAGCTTATAGATGAAAGAATCGAAGAAGAACATGTTTTATACTCCAATGAGGAAGCCAACGACGACGACGACACTCAATCATACGACACTGAAGGCTACTCCAGCGAGGAAGTCAACGACGTCGACGGTGATATTGCGACGATGGCTATCGAAGCCATCAATAGTTTTGCTACTACGAAAAACCTACAAGGGGTTGACGAGGTTACCTAAGCTACGTACCGATTATGCAAACTATGGTGGTGTCAGACTGGTAGTGGAGTTTGATAATCTGGGTAGGTTCACTGGCCAAACCAAATCAAAGTTTGCAAGTTTTTTAGGGGATGTTGTAAGGGAAATAGTTGGCTTGAGACATTTATGTTGGAGGGAGGTCACGAAGGAGCTTAGAGATAAATTGTGGGAACAAATATCGGTTATTCTTTATTTTTATTTGTGAATTTTATATTTTGAGATGTAATTTACCTTTACTGTATTATATTATGCAAAAATATTTTGAGATTGAGGCGTGTCATAGGCCTTCTTTGATGAATCATCTTTGACACTTTCTTCGGGATTTCAGAAGAAAAATGTATGCCAAATACATTATTCCGAACATCGGTAACCCTCTGAAGCTGAAGGCGATACCTAGGGGACACAAGACGATGATCAGGCAAGAAGACTGGGATCGCTTCGTTGAGTACACACAATCAGAGCAGTTTCAGGTATAAATCCTCTACTTTGCAAACGTAGATTGATCGACTATATATGGTTTATGTTTTTTTAAATATAATGAAATGATTATAATGTGTGTTTAAAGAAAAAATCGGCTTTACCAAAGGGAGCTCGAGCAAAGAATGTTTTTTATCTTCACATGGGACGAGGGGGTTATACCTACCTTCGAGAGAAACTGGTAATCACCATCAGCTGCTTTCTCTCTAGTTCAATGATTTGTTGGTTATGCGTCTATTGCATGATTGTCAGCTGCTTTCTCTTGAATATTTTACAATGTCAAAAAAAGGAAATTGAATCGGATGAGATCCCCGTCCGTGCATTAATGTGGATGAAAGCAAGGGAGGACAAAGATGGTGCATAAAAGAATGTTGTTGTCGAAGGCGTGGCAACCAAATTAGTATGTTTTAGTATTAAACTTTTTAAATCATGTTAAAGTCAATTCATTGCCTTATATTGGTGTCAACCAAACTTGACTCTGTATAACTTGTCTCAACACTTGATGTGGATGTATAAACATGTTACTAGTGTATTAGAATATTTATATATGTTTTTGTACATAAGCGTGTTACAAGCGTATCAGAATAGTTGTTTTCTTGCAGGTTTAGCATAAGGAGCAGATCGCCTCCGGAGCCCCGACACTTGAACCGTTCCCAGATGCCGTCACCTTAGTGCTTGGCAAAGAGAAAGGTGGGTTTTTAAAAGGGATTGGGTACGGATTGACAACAGGTAAATATTGGGGTGTGAGTCAGGTAAAAGGGTCGTTTAAGCGACGAATTCCGAACTTGAGTATGAGGCGGTGCAGAGAGATGAAGTGGTGAATAGGTTGACGACTCTACTTGAATCCACGAATGTTATGCTAGCAAGCCGTGAGAAGGAAAAGTTAGCATTTGAGGCCAGGTTCAGACATCTCGAAGGATTGTTGCCGCAAATGTCGACAAGTCAAGTAAGTGACGTATGCTACATATTAATTAATGCATTCAACATACATAATTGGCACTGTTTTTGTCACAATTCGTAGGTAAATCATGTTCCCAATCAGGTTGGTTCTAACCAAAGTATTAGTGCTGTGGCGCAAAATAAAATGCCAGCACCAGTAAGTATCTGACAGTTTTTTTTGTTTATTACAACTTTCCATGTGATTTTCATTTTCCATAACCTAATAAATTGATTTGTAGGCCAGTTATGTGGGAAACATCTTAACCTCAGGTGAGGCTGTGCAACAAGAATCCGCTACTCAAGTAATCGTTTAATAGTTTGAATGATTTTTTTTTAATAATTAACTTTCCATGTGATTGTGTTGATTTTGCATAAGTTAATTGCAGGCCAAGTCTGTGGACAAAATAGTTGTCGAAACGGTACTCGCTCCCCATATCGCGACATCAGTAAGTATTTGACAATTTCAATACTTTTTATAATTCATTTCCAATGTGAGCGTGCTCATTTTCTATTACCGAATTACATGCCAAGTCTGTGGAAAAAAATGTTGACCAAACGGTAGTCGATCCCCATAGCGCGACATCAGTAAGTATTTGGCAATTTTAGTTTTTATATTTTATAAACTAATAAGTCTAACACTTCCAATTTCTTTTATATTACCAATGAAGCCTGTAGAGAACAATGTTGACCACGCATCAACACAACTACACCACACTCCGGATAGTAACGGCTCGAAAAAACCATTAGTAAGTATTTGACAATTTCAGTCTTTCCTTTAATTGTTGATTGATTTCCATCCATAAGCTGATTCATTGAATGGCTTTTAGGTAAAACGGAGAAGCCGTAAAACAAAAGTTGATGTACCTACGGATGAAGCTTCCCCACCTGCTAAAATAAAGGTATGTACTGCGCGAAACATTGTTAATTTCCCACCAGCATGGCATATCCATGGGCATGTACTTATATATTGACTTCAACTAAGCCATCTTAATTTCACATGCTTTTTTATAGGTGTATGAGTGTCGTTTGTGTGTGCATGACAAGTGTAACAAGGTGGCAAATGGTACAGTTCATTGGTCACCGGTTTCACAACAGTTGCATGGAAAAGCAATCACGGAGGGTTGCTATAAAGTGAGTATTGATGAAGCCATAAAGGAACAAGCAATTATTCCTTGTGAGGCATGTGAAATTATGACTGTTGGAGACGCAGCTGGTACTTTTTTTGCTTGGCCAGAACACCTAATCTTATGTGACCAGGAGGTTTGTTCCCTTTTAACTTAACCGAACAAATATCTATGTTCTTTTTCATTTAGTTTAAAAAATGAACACTTGTGTTCGTTTATGTTCGTTTGTTTATAATCTAAACTAACGTAATTGAACAAAGATAAACGAACATAAACGAACTTCCCGTCAAAAGGTTCACGAACAGTTAAACGAACGTTCGGTTCGTTTGCAGGCCTACTATTTTGTTCTATTCAATTACAAAATATGACATTAATTATACATATTTGTTTTTCATATTCTGTTGTTCCAGCTACCACCACTCCCATCCTCAAAAGAACCAGACAGAGCTGGAAAGAAGGCAAAGGCAAAGTACACAACGATAGACCGGGTGACCAAACAGAAGACAAGGAGCAGTGCCAAGAACCGACACCGTAGCTAGTATATAGGTAGTCGTTATTTTTGTATTTTGTAAGAATTTTGCATATACATTTGCTTAAGTGAATATTATTGTTAATATAATTTGTTTCTAATTTTTTTTTGTCATGCTTGCTTATAGCTGTTTTATATTACTGCACAAAAAATAAAAACAATTATATATTGCCTAATTACACATAATTTGGCCAAATAGAACACATTAAATAGGCGTGGTCAAAAGTAAGACAGTAGCCACACCTGAAAATTACAAAAATTAGAGTCTATAAATGAGCATTAGCCACAACATAAACATTTTTGTGTGACGAAAGCGTACCAAAAACATTGGCCATACTTTCATCAGTTGGTTTTTGTTTATGTGGCGGAACGAACGTCATTGAAAAAATCACTATATGTGACGAAAAGTATGATAATAACCACACTTTATATTACAAAAGCATTATGTGTGACAAACGGTAAGACAATGGCCACACCACAAACTACAAAAGAGTGTTTGAGTGGCAGCTTCACATTTTTAGCCACATTGACAATAACCTCCAGTGTCTATATAATATGTTTGGCCACACAATACATCACTATGTGTGACGAAAAGTTTGACAATAGCCACACTTTAAATTAGGAAAAGCATTATGTGTGACAAACGGTAAGACAATGGCCACACCACATACTATAAAAGGGTTTTTGACTAGCAAGTTCACATTTTTAGTCACATTAATAATAACCTCCAGTGTCTATAAGATATGATTAGCCACACAGTACCTCACTATGTGTGACGAAAAGTTTGACAATAGCCACACTTTAAATTAGGAAAAGCATTATGTGTGACAAGCGGTAAGACAATGGCCACACCACAAACTACAAAAGAGTTTTTGACTAGCAAGTTCACTTTTTTAGCCACATTGACAATAACCTCCGGTGTCTATATCATATGATTAGCCACACAGTACCTAACTATGTGTGACCAAAAGTTTGACAATAGCCACACTTTAAATTAGGAAAAACATTATGTGTGACAAACGGTAAGATAATGGCCACACCACAAATTACAAAAGAGTTTTTGACTAGCAAGTTCACATTTTTAGCCACATTGACAATAACCTCCAGTGTCTATATCATATGATTAGCCACACAGTACCTAACTATGTGTGACAAAAAGTTTGACAATAGCCACCCTTTAAATTAGGAAAAGCATTATGTGTGACAAACGGTAAGACAATGGCCACACCACAAACTACAAAAGAGTTTTTGACTAGCAAGTTCACATTTTTAGCCACACTGACAATAACCTCCAGTGTCTATATCATATGATTAGCCACACAGTATCTCACTATGTGTGACGAAAAGTCACACTTTGAATTACGAAAAGCATTATGTGTGACAAACGGTAAGACAATAGCCACACTATAATCTACAAAGGAGTGTTTGAGTGGCAAGTAAACATATTTAGCCACTTTTAATGTAATATCCAGTGTTTATATCAGATAATTAGCCACTCTATTATTAAATTTAAGTGACCATTTCTTTGCTATATCCAAACGGTATAGGTCACAATGCAAGCTTAACACAACCCAATTGGCCACATTAATATAAAATTCATGTGGCTGAAACATGAATTCATGTGGCTATATACGTGCAATGGTCATTCATAGTAAATTGTCATGTGGTCATTTTCTACCGTTTAACCACACTTATTGGAGAGGCTTCTTGATGGCCAGCAACTAACGCATGTACCCTTTACCAACACTTATTACCACATAAGGCCACTAAAAACTGTGTGGACATATCATACCCACGGTGTCGCGACCTTTGGTCACATATGACCTGAACCAAATGTGTGTGGCTAAAGGCCTACGGCCACGCTTTTTTCGTGTGACCGAAGGTCAATTTTCACGTACTGAGAAAGGCTTTTCCAATTATCCACCGCGATCAACCCCATCACACAAAGTCATACACCATGTCTATAACAATACCTTAATGTCTGCACAATTCGAGTCCCTCTCGATGAAATTTGAACAACTTCAGTTTGAGCTGGTCAAAGCAAAGGTAAAGTGTGACTGGTGTGGGGGAGATCATAAGGTCAAATATTGCTAAAGTATTAATCTCGAAGAATGTGACTTCGTAGGCTGACAAAATAACATGTAAGGCAACACCTACAACCCTGGTTGGAGAAATCATCCGAACTTCATCTGGAGGGATGAAGCCAACAATCAAGCTCCATCTGGCTTTCATAAAAGACCTTTTAATCAAAATGAACCCTCTCAACCTAAACCTCTATACCAGAACCAAGGTGCCAGTACCATCCAACAACCGAATGGAGGATCTCCAGTAGAGACGCTTCTGACACAACTCATAGCAAGTGTTGAAGCCTCAAACAAATTGGCCTAAGAGTTATTCTTGAAGATTGAAAACCAAGTAGGTCAACTATCCCAGTTACTTTCTGAGAGGCAGCATAGGGGATCCCCTAGTAACACCATTACAATTCACAACGCTCAAGCCAGTGCCATAACCCTAGGAAGTGGGATATCTGGCATAAACAATTCCCAGTCACACCTATCTAATCTGAAGGTGAGACCGAGGTTCTTGACAAATCCAACAATCAACCTAGTCCAACACCTATTCCTAAACCTCTCAAAGAACCTGTGAAACCATATTTTCCACCAATTCCTTATCCAGCTCGACTATAGCATGAAAAGACGGAGGCAAAATATGGCACATTCCTGAACTCAATAAGAAATTGCATATTAACCTTCCATTCGTAGAAGCAATTTCCCAAATGCCAAAATATGCAAAGTTTTTATAAGATGTTCTATCCAAGAAGTGGAAGCTGGAAGAGTTATCCCAAGTGATACTCAATGAAGAATGCTCCGCCATTCTCCAGAACAAGCTTCCAAAGAAGATGACTGACCCAGGAGGTTTCACTGTCCTCTGTTTAATAAGAGACTTGTTTGTCAGCGATGCTTTAGCCGACCTAAGAGCTAACATCAACCTAATTCCCGGTATGGTCTTTTCGAAGTTAGGACTCGGAGAACCTATTCCAACTCATATTAGCATTCAGCTAGCCGATAGATCAGTAAAATACCTAGGAGGCATAGTTGAGAACATGTTACTCAAGATCGATAAGTTTGTTTTTCATGTCGACTTCGTTATTCTAGACATGGATGAAGACACTTCCATACCCCTTATCTTAGGAAGACCTTTCTTAGCTACAGCTAGAGTACTTATAGATGTTTGCACCTGAAAACTCGCTCTCACGGTAGAGGATGAGGAGGTAGCTTTCGACATAGGGAAATCAATGAAACATCCGCAATACACAGATGATTCAGCATACTTCATGGATATGTGTGAATCAATAATGAGCTGTCATTTAAGGAAAATAATGGAGAAAGAAGCATGTGGCACTCAATTGATTATGGAAAAAGCACACATCATCATTTAAGAAAATCAAGTTATAAAGGAGGAGGAAGAAGAAGAAAGCAACACTAAGGAGACATTTGAAGAAGTAGATAGAACCTAAAGCCAAACCTTTTGTTGAATATCCGCCTACTCTAGAACTTAAAGAAATACCCAAACACCTTGAGTATGCTTTCCTATAAGGAAAATCTCAATTTCCAGTCATTATTTCCTCCGAGCTTTTCAAGTGATGAGAAAGAAAGACTCCTTAAAGTTCTTAAATATCACAAGAAAGCTATTGCTTGAAAAATCATGGACATTAAAGCCATCGGCCTGTCATTTTTCACTCACAAAATTCTGATAGAAGAAAACATCAAACCCGTAGCGCAACACCAAAGACGACTAAATCCAAATAAGCATGACGTGGTGAAAAAGAAAGTACTCAAGCTGCAGGATTAATTTACCCTATTACCGATTCTCCTTAGGTAAGTCCAGTCCAAGTAGTTCCGAAGAAAGGAGGAAGGACAGTGGTCACCAACGACAAGAATGAGCTGATTCCTAGGAGAACCGTCACGGGACGACGGGTTTTCATCGACTATCACAAACTCAACGATACCACAAGGAAAGATCACTTAATTCTCCCATTCATTTTTCAGATGCTCGAGCGTCTATCAAGAAAGATGTACTACTTTTTTCTAAACGGATTCTATGGGTATTTTCAAATTTCAATTCAAACAGAAGACCAGGAGAAAACAACATTTACATGTCCCTATGGCACATTCGCTATAACAACCCATAATACAAAACAAAGGGAAAAGTGAAGAAAATAAAAGAATTGAATTCCATCCCATATTGGTGGAGGAAAGAAAATGTAATGCCTACACCTAGGTGTAAATATGAAAGTGAGTTCTTGTCCCACATGGAAAGTAAGATAAATTTGGACGCTCTTTATAAGAAGATGAGTTTCCATAGCAGTATTCTTTTATGCCTAGCGTACACCCAGTGGTCCTAACGGAGAGTGCGAGGCACCCGACGCGCACCCGCAAGGGCTCAGGCGAAGTGAGATTAACGAAATGTGGCGCTTTGATGGTTCACTTTGCACTTCGCACGCTTGTATCTCTTGAGAGCCGCCTTATTGTTTTTGAAAACCTGTTCCTTCGTGCTACGTGAAGAAACAAACTCAGGTCCTTCGCGCTATGCGAAGTACCATCAGTTATCCAGACTTTCTTTTGTCCTTCGCGCTCCTATAAGTAGTCCTTCGCATTACGCGGCGTGGTGGTCACGCAACAGTGACACTTGGCGTGCAACGTGGCCTAGATACGTCTGATTTGGCAACCCAATATGCCGATCGCGCTACGCAAAGATCTTCATGGTGCTGATTCGCGTTATTCGAACTGACCCATTTTTACATATACATAGGTTGAGATCCAAGCTTCATTATGTCGTCCAACATTTTTCTTTCTCTCTTAAATTTTCATATATATATTGGTATAATACCCACGAGTAGTCGTAACGATACCGTCTTCAATCGATAGAAACTTTATACGTGAATCCGAAAGCTCTGCCTGTATAAGGTAAGACAATGCGTCATCTTGTAAAGTTTCTAATCTCGTGATTATCATTATAATTCTTGGGTTTATACTAATTTAAATGTGCTACATTGTGTTTTACCTAGGTGTTTAATACCAGGAAGTGTTCTAGAATTATAATCTTACAAGGTAAGACATTCGTGTCTTTGTACAACTCACATTTACGTGATACAACTGGTTTTCCAATTATGTTATGATGATTTTCAAACCTAATTAAACTCATGACGGATAATATAAATGTTTTCAAATATATTTTCAAAATGTTTTTAAAGTACATTACAGTGATTAAGTCTCCGTAGACTTACAGGATGATTATTATTGGTATTGTGGGGTTTTGTATACAATGGTTGCCTACTGGGCTATTACATGTTACTTATTCGACAAGTGTTAGCCAATAACTAATATGACCACAACCATAGATACGGCGAGTGACAAGTACCTTTCAGTAATTAGTAAGCAGACAGATGTAAAAACATCTTAATACTGTAACTATAAAATGTGTCATTTATAAATGAATGTATTCACCAGTATTTCTTGCTAATCAAATATTTTTAAACATGTTTCAGGTGACTTTTCAGAGACAAAGGAATGATGCATGCGGGCTTCCAACTTAAATAAGTGGCTTGTCACCAGAATAAAGAACATGTTTTGTAAATTAGGGTTTATCTCTATAAAACTTGTGTTTGTATAAACATAGGTTTTATTCTTAGTTTATGAAATAAGAATCATGGCGTTTTTGTAACTTTGATCATTTTTCCTAACTATGGTTTAAATATAACGCTGCAAATATATTTTAATAAACACCATTACTACCGCTCAACGTTCACGGCTCCCATTCCGGGGTATAGGGATCGGGGACCGTACTAGTTGAAGTGGTATCAGAGCCACTAGTTTTAGTAATATGGGTATATTAATAATACCTATTCTTAAAATTTAGCGTTACGAAATAAATGTATTAACCTATGTGTTAACCAGATGGATAAGATTCTAACCACACGTGAATATAAATAAATACGGTTTTTTTTGGAGTTTGTTGTTTTATTGTTTTTGACTAACAGCATGAGCAAGCTCACTGAAGCTTTTGAAAATATATCCGTTAACACAACGGATATTGAAATGGGAAACCCTAGGGAACCAAATACCGAATACCCAGAACCTATAGTATTCCTAGCACAACCACTAGAAAAACCAAAAGCAAAAGAAGAAGAAGACTTAGAGATTGGCAAATAGGATTGTGGAAGAAAAAGAAGGAAAGAACAATAGTCGCAGATAGGGTTGTAAACAGGCCGAGTCGAGCTGAGCCAGAGTGTGCTCGAGCTCGAGCTTGAACTTAATCGAGCTGGCTCGAGCTCAGCTCATTTTCTTTATCGAGCTGAAATATCGAGGTCGAGGTCGGCTCGTTTTATAGCTCGAGCCGAGCTCGAGCTCGTCGAGCCAGTCTCCTTTAATTTTTTGATTTTTTTTATTTTTTATTTTTTAATTTTTATTTTACAAATTTTGATATATAAAAGATAAAAAAATATAATTTTAACATACATATTATAAAAAATTAATAATTAGAACTTTATATGATTTATTTTCATTATTCTTTTATAAAGTTTTAGGTATCGACATAATATATGTATAAGTATGATATTATTATATATAGATATTAAAATTTAGAGTTTAATTTAAACGAGCCAACGAGCCGAGCTAACAAGTCGAGCCAAAACCAAGCCACGAGCCGAGCTGACCCTGGCTCGAGCTCGGCTCGTTCATAAATCGAGCCGAGTCGAACCGAGCTCATTTAGAATCGAGCTTTTTCGAGCCGAGCTTTTTTCGAGCGAGCCGCGAGCTTTTTGAACATCCTTAGTCGCAGAACCAACCCCACAACCACAACCAGATTCATCAACTGAATCACAATCCTCTCAACAATAAACCCCTTCACAAATACCCATGCAGGAAAGACTAGGCAGATGCCTAGATGAATGTTAAATCTTTGAACCCATAATAAATGATACTGGTGCAGGAACCTCAATCAACCCAACCATACCATCTCAAACCCAAGAAAATATACTTCCCCTTAATGATATCTTTAGCCAAGCCCATACCTTGATGACACATCCTTATGCACCATTCCAAGCTGAAATATCCAACTACCCCAATATGACACCCGAAAATACGGCAGAACTACGCCACTCTGGGGGAGAGTTGATAAACACCGGAAACAGGCTAAGGAATATTGGGGAAAATATCACTTGGAAGTATTATAACCGGAAACCCTACATATAAAAACTACTAACCCATATATAATATTTATATGTTCATTATCGTAATTTCTTCATTGTAAAAAAAAGGTGTGTATGTATAAGTAAGGTGTGTATGTATAAGTATAGATTAAATAGAAAATATAGATTAGATGTAAAATATAGTGATGCATATATATATATATATATAGAGTAAATGTCGCAATGATCAGTGATTTTGACATATTTTGTGCCCATGTGTTATTTGTTCCTATGTGTTATTAATGTCTTGCTTGCTGTATTATTTGATTATGATATTAATAATTCCTTCTTGTTTGCAACTCAGATGTCGCATGAAGTTTCCTCTAACCAAAAAAATCATGAGAATGAGCATAATCATGAAAATTCTTATTAAGCAAATGCTTTGAATATGAATGCCAATGAAAATATGATAGCTCTGAGACTCGCTGATGCAATTCCTCAAATTGCTGATGCTTTTAGGCATCCCAAAACTGTGATTAGGGATAAGACTCAGAGTAACACATGAAAATCCAAGCCTAATGCTAGTAACAATGTGAATGGAGAAAATATAAATCAATTACCCAAAAACTCAAAAGTTAGCAGTTGTACTTCAAGGATTTCATGGCATGTAAGCCAACTGAATTTTATGGAAATGAAGGATCTATTCCAGCACTTCGCTGGTTAGAGAAGACAGAAGTTGTTATAATAATCAGTAAACGTGCTAAAGAAGATAAGATGTTGTATGCTTCTAAACTCTTCATTAATGAAGCATTAGAATGGTGGAACACAGCTCTCCAAAATAAAACGAAGCACAGAGTTTATACTATGACCTCAGAAGAGTTCAAAGAAATAATAGGAAGGAAATTTCATCCTCCACAAGAAAGAGAGAAGATTGCTACTATGTTTTTAAACCACAAGATGGAATGTGTGAAATGTCGTGAGTACACGAAAAATTCTTCGAATATTCAAGAATGATACCGGCTTTGTCTTCGCTAGAATGAATACTAATGTCTCGCTATATTTGGGTATTAATAAGTGAATCTGTGATATGGTAAAGTCGGCTAGATCTCCGACTATTGAGGACACAGTTGAGCTAGCCAATACCATAACATATGGATTAATCCGAACAAAGGAAGAAAATAAAAAAAAGGATCTGGCCTAGATGATTACCCAAGAATTTCGAAAGAAAGAGGCGGGTCAATCCTATTCTTAGCCTTTCTGTAAAATCTACAGAAAGAGGCACTTAGGAAGATGTGTTTTGAAGAAAACTAAGTATTGCAAAAATTGCAAAATGGCTGGTAATACGGATGAAGAATGTAGAAGGAAAGAAATCCGTGTTTGCTACAACTGTGGAGAACTTGGCCACATCCGTCCAGAACGTCCAAAACTGACAAAGGTGCCTGACAACAAAGCAAATAATGCAGATGGACCTAAGAAGAATGCACGAGCTTTTTAGCTTACTTCACAAGAAGCAGCAATGATTCCAGATGTCATTGCGGGTACGTTTCTTGTTAATAGCATTTACGCTAAAGTGTTGTTTGATCCTGGAGCAAATCAAAGTTTATAAACACAAATTTTTGCCAATCCCTAAACCAACCTCTAACCAAACTTAATCAAGTCTATACGGTAGAAACGGCAGAGGGAATTTCAGCAATATTCATGGAATACTTAAAGGAGAAAATATATACTTGCTAGGTCATAAGTTTAAAGTAAATTTACTTCCAATGAATCTGGCTGGATTCGATGCCATATTTGGAATGGACTGGTTAGCAGCTAATCATGCTCAAATTCGAGGTTCGTACACCAGCAAGAGAGATTATTACAATACAAAGAGATAAAGTTTCTATACCTACAAAGTTTATATCATTAATGAAAGCAGCAAACTACCTAAGGAAGCAACGCATAGTATATATGATTTATGTAATCATTAGCGTCAAAGGAAAGGAACTTAAGTAAATTTCGGTAGTATCAGAATATTCTGACATTTTTCCAGAAGATTTACTTGGATAACCACCTGATCGTGATGTCTAATTTGTAATTCAAGTGATACCAGGAATAGCGCCAGTTGCTAAAGCACCATAAATATTAGCGCCAACTGAGATGTGCATTAAAGAAGCAGTTAGATGAATTGCTAGAAAAGGGTTTCATAAGACCAAGCTCATCACGTTGGGGAGCACTAGTACTGTTTGTCAAAAAAGAAAGATGGATCGATTCGTATGTGTATCAGTTATAGAGAATTGAATAAGGTCACAATTAAGAATCGATATCCCTTACCTAGAATTGATTATTTATTTGATCAACAACAAGGAGCTCAATATTTTTCAAAGATTGATCTACGGTCAGGTTACCGTCAATTAAAAGTGCAGAAAGAAGATGTTCCTAAGACTGCTTTCATAACAAGATATGGTCACTAACGAGTTTACGGTTATGTAATTTGGTCTACCCGATGCCAAGCTACATTTATAAATATGATGAATTGGATATGTAAACCGTATCTAGATAAATTTATAATCGTTTTTATAGACAATATACTTATTCATTCCAAAACTAGTGATGATCATGCCAAACATTTTCATACACTTTTGACACTATTAAAAAATGTAAGTTCTCAAAGTGTGAGTTTTGGTTACAAGAAGTATAATTTTTAGGACGCTAGATTAACCACGAAGGTATTCATGTGGATCCTGCCAAGATTGAAGGTATAACTAAATGGAAAATTCCTAAAACTACTACAGAAATTCGAAGTTTCTTAGCATTAGCAGGATACTATAGGCGGATTATTCAAGATTTTTCCCGAATAGCAGTTCCGTTAACAAAGTTAACATGTAAAAATGTCAAGTTTGAATGGGGACCCAAGCAAGAAGAAACTTTTATAACTTTGAAGCAAAAGTTAACAAATGCCCTGATACTGGCATTACCAGAAGGAACTGAGGATTTCATAGTTTGTTGTGATGCTTCCAAATCAGGATCGAGATGTGTATTAATGCAACGTTAAAATGTTATTTCTTATGCATCCGGACAATTAAAGAAGCATGAAAATAATTACACAACACATGATCTAGAGTTGGGAGAAATAATTTTTACCCTAAATATTTGGAGACATTATTTGTATGGCAGTAAATTTAATGTATTTACAGATTATAAAAGTTTAAAATATATTTTGGGGAAAAATGAGCTCAACATGAGGCAATGACGCTGGATGGAAATTCTTAGCGATTATGATTTTGAAATCCAATATTGTGAAGGTAAAACTAATGTAGTAGCCGATGCATTAAGTAGAAAAGAGCACGAGGAACCTAAAAGAGTACGAGCTCTAAGGTTAAAACTTCAGATCAATTTAATTGATGAAGTGAAGAATTCTCAGAAACAAGAAATGGAAGAAAATAAAATTGTTGATGAGAAAAGAAATGGTACCATTGATCTACTTAAAAAGGAAATGATAAAATTCTCTGAATGAGGAACAAAATCTAGGTACCAATCATTGGAGGATTACAAGAAAGGATTCTCGAAAAATCCTATAAATCCAAATATACAATGCATCCTAGAAGAGATCAAATGTATCTAGATTTGAAGAAAATCTATTGGTGAATAGGAATGAAAAAGGACATAACTAATTATGTTTCGAAATGTGTAACTTGTTCGCAAGTTAAAGCTGAACATCAAAAGCCATCATGATTACTTCAACAATTAGAAATGCCATAATAGAAACGAGAATTAATAACAATGGATTTTGTTACAAAATTACCTACAACAAGAAGAGGTAATGACACAACCTGGGTGATTGTGGATAGATTAACAAAGTCAGCTTATTTTACACCAATGAAAAAAACTTTTAAAATTGAACAATTAGCTAAACTGTATGTAGACAAAGTTGTCTCTAAATGTAGTTCCATTATCCATCGTGTCTGATCGAGATAGTCGTTTTACTTCTCATTTTTGGAAAAGTTTCCAAGTAGTGTTGGGATGAGGAAAATACATAAGGAAGATTGGAATCTTCTCAACCTCTCTAAAAACGGATGAGTATGGAAACCGAACAAACTCAGGCATCCCAGCAAGTTGTTACTTAATCTAGCAAGGTATTTTGCTTTCCCAGCAAGGTTATCTTCTAGAATTCCTCTTAAGTGATAAACCGAGGTTCACTTTGTCTAGCAAGGTTGTTCTTTAAGTCAAGCAAGGTTCATTTCCTAGCAAACTCTTGACTAAACCAAGATAAAACCAAGTCTTTTGGAAGATGTAGCAAGGTTTAATTTTAATAAACAGTGGTCCCAGCAAGCTTGAAGGAAGTTGATAAAGAATTTACTTAAGGATTTCTGCCGAGCAAGGTTCAACTCAGAGCAAGCTATAGTGTTGCCAACACACTTTGGTTTGTTCAATAAGTTAAGTTAACAAAAGGTTGAAGGGATCTAAGAAGAACAAGTTTGCTCGTAGGATTGAAGTCTGCTAGATGGATATTTTCTAAGGAAAATATCTGAAGTAAATTTTGCCCGGAGAACTATTCCCCAACACAGTTAATGGTTACAAGGTCTGCTCGACAAAGACAAAAGCTGCAAAGCTTGCTCGAAAACATGTTTACACTTAGAATCTTTTGTAATAATTTTTAAATACGTTTCAATCATTAGGGTTTCTAGAAGGAAATGTCATATGTCAGGGTAGGGCCTATAAAAGGAATAATTTAGGGCACGCCTGACAAGGACGTGACTAGGAGAATATTGTGATTTGACGGCTGCCTCAATCCTGTACTGAAAGCTGCCATAAATTCAAACATTCCACCTAGAATCCCTAATTGATTTTCATTGTATCTTTCGTAATATATATGGAAATTTTTTTAGTTACTTTGTGTGTTTGTTACATTTCTGTCCGTTGAGCAACATTTAGAGTATTATTGATTCCGCATTTAATATTCTATTGTTCTTTACCTAAAATAGTAAGTCGTTAACCTTCTTGTCAATACGTATGTGTGGGTTACGACAGTGAGTGATCTATTGAGTGAGCTATTAGGGACCGACATGTAGCCATGGGAACAAGGTTAAACTTGAGCACAACATATCATCCATAGACTGACGGTCAAAGTGAAAGGACCATACAAACATTAAAAGACATGCTAAGAGCATGTGTAATAGATTTTGGTGGAAATTGGGATGACCATTTACCGCTAATAGAATTCTCCTATAATAACAGTTATCATACAAGCATTAATGCTGCTCCATTTGAAGCACTTTATGGACGAGATAAGTCAATTATCAGGTCCTGAAATCATACAAGAAATTACCGACAAGATAAGTCAATTTAAAGAAAGATTGAAGATGGCACGATATCGTCGAAAGATTTATGCAGATCATCGACGTAAACCATTAGAATTTCAGGTTGGAGATAAAGTGCTACTGAAAGTATCTCCATGGAAGAGAGTAATTCGATTCAGCAAAAGAGTAAAATTGAATCCAAGATTTGTTGGACCTTTCCAAATTACTAAACGAATTGGACCAGTTGCTTATCAGCTAGAGTTACTAGAAGAAACGACAGGTATACATGATGTATTTCATGTAAGCAACTTAAGAAAATGTTTAGCTGATGAATCATTGAAAGTACCCCTTCAAGTATAAAGGTAAACAAAAAGTAAAAAGTCGTTGAGAAACCTCTAAATTGAAGATATAAAGAATAACAATCTCAAGCATAAAAGAATATTTCCGGTCAATGTGAAATGGGATTTGTAGGTTCCCTGGACGGATCACACGAGATATCGCGGTCTACTCAGGTGCGGAATCCCTGCGTAGATCGTTACGAGTGTAGAAAGCAAATCAAACAAACACGATACGATAAACGAACACGTTATATTGATAACCGAACATGTGATACGATATCACTATTACAGACTCACGTCAACTCGATCGACTCAAACGACTAACTTGAACCACCAACACAAACCAAGCCGTAAGCTTGTATTTATATACACGACAACTTCGCCTGATATGTTCAGGCGAAGTTGTCCATAACTTCGCTTGTTCAACAAGTTCGCCTAGGCGAACTTGTTAACAACTTCGCTTTAAACAAAAACATAAATAACAATACAGACTCTATTACAGACACTAGACTATGAACTACTGACATTTATGCACCAACAGACTCCCCCTTGGCAGTAGCTTTATATCTTGATCTTTAAGCTCTTGTCTTGTAATCCTGTATCTTCATGCATGCACTCCTTCTCTAACACATACCGTGACTACTCGCTGATATTTCCTCGCTTCGTCCTTCCAAGCAGGAATATAGAATATCTTCTTTTCATTCAACACTTGCAGATCAGCTTTCGATAAGTTAACAAGATGCATCGGATCATACACCCTCAGCACTTCTTGTTCATCTTCGTCTTCCATCACGGCTTCAGCAGTCTGGCAATCAACATACCACCATTTAAGATTCTTCAACACATCTTGAGGCATAGTCTTCATTGGAACCTCCTTGATGCATCGGATCGGTTTGTACTTCATCACCATCCATGGCTTGCCATCTGCTCTTATTCCCCTTTCTGTATCCTCCATGAGCTTTCCCTTCTGTGGCTTTAATAATTCAAACTTCTTCTCTTTTATGCTTTCTTTCCACACGATCTTCCCAATCACTCTTGCCATGTTGTCGTCACTTCTATTTATCAGGCCCAACCTGGCCAAATCCTTCACCTCACATTCTGGCAACGTATTGAGAGATCTCAGGGTTCTTTTGAAGTATTGAATACCATCATAACGCTTCACCACAAACAACTTTATCTGTTCATCATATATCCAACAGATAATTCCCTTCTTCGACTCAGCATAGCCTTTGATGTTATAACTCTTCTTGAACATGGCCGGAACAGCAGGCTTCTTGGTCTTAATAAACCAATGAGCACAGCCTTCCTTCCACCTAGGCTGATCCTCCCACTCAGTCTCATCCATCTCAGTACCCATGTCGGCTTTCTCAACATCTGGGATCTCGTGTTCAACGTCTTCTTCTACTATCTCCCCCTCTTCTATCCCATCTTCAATCACAATCTGTGCGCCAATCTTCTCAATCTCCTCACACGGCAGCACATCATCATCAAACACATCATCATCTAGCATATCATCATCTAACTCTCTCAACGCATCAATCACATCATCTTCATCATCAACCATCACCACATCATCACCACCAACTGCACCTACAGACTCCCCCTGAGCTGTGGAAGTCCCAAGAGCTTGAGTAGTTCTTGGCAACTCACCACCTGCACCTTTCGGTGCATTGGGATCATCGTCTCTGTCGTTTCTCTTCTTAGTCCTTAACTCGTCGCCTCTACAGCCTGTCTCCCCCTGAGATGCCAAGAACGCCTTCATAGCATCTATAATCCTCCCATGCTCAACCAGGAGGGACGACTGTAGTTGATTTTCTGCTACAAGGCGTTGAATAGCCTGGGTCTGGATAAAGTTGATCCTTGATTGCTCTGCCACGACCCGCTCAAGTGCAGCTATTCTCTCCGAGTCTGACAGTGCTGATGGAGCAAAACGTATAACACGTGAAGTCTCTCCAGCTCCCATACCAGCACCTGTCCTTTCACGTCTCGAACGTCTGATCAACTTGTTTATGTACTCCTCTTCTTCCTCTGACTCACTATCATCCACCGTCCTCTTTCTCTTCCCCAACGTCCTCTCTCTAGTCACCAACATCCTCCTTGCCTCATTCATAAAATCGTCAAGATCGGAGTCAGCCACTGTCGTAGCTGCTCTAGTCACAATCACTTCCCTCACCTGTGCAGCAGAGACCTGCACTTCTTCATGTGGATCAAAACGATCCATGTCGAAGAAACCTTGGCCGCCAAATGCAGCATCAAGGTCTACATCCTCTTCAGCCGGCACAACAGGCGTAGCAGGTACAGCTTGAGGTGCTCCCGCCTGTCGTGGTTGAGGATCTCTGAACTCGTCTCCAGCAGCAGGAACATACCCCGGGTTTATTAAGAACCCAAAGAGTGAGTATGCCTTGGACGCAGTTCAGGCTTGCTCCTCGCACTGGAAGTGCGACATTGAGCAAAGATACGCTTGCTCACACTCTCCACGTATCTTATCGGGCGTCGTTGAGGCAAATTCGGAGCCACATGGTTCAAGATCATCTGGATGAATCTTGGATACATAATGAACCGCTCCCGAGCTATCGCCCTCCTCTGTCTGTCGATCTCGTAAAAGACCATCTGACTAAAACTATAACGTTTGTTATAAGTCAGAGCAGTCATTGCTGACTGCATGGTCGCACCCATACCATCAGTGCCCGCCTTCCTCCCAGACATACACATAATCATGACGTGCATGAGGAAGCGCCACTGATCGAGCAGGAACCCATTCCGTCTCTGGGTATCGCCCAATGGACCAGAATAGCCCATTCGTAGAAACGCTCCATCACGAAACGGAGCCACAAAGTCAGTCGGGTCGTCCCGAGTCTCCTCTCCAAAGAGTAACGCCACCCGTATCTGTTTAGACGAGAACTGAACTTCCTGGTTGTTGACTGTTGCTCTCATAACCGGGGGCTCAACATGAACAATCGTACTCCACCGTCTGCCAGAAATCCTCGATATTGGGTAAGGATATCGGCAGAGTCGTCGTGATTGCGTGAAATATCCTCGAGCGAATGAGGAAAGAAATGATCTCACGGTAGTCCTCTACGCCGCTCGTTTCCGGGTCTAAGGTAATGTACATATTGTGACCCGGGAAAAATTGTCTCTGGTTATCTCCGTCATCGCCTCCAGCACCTCCAGCACCAGCTACTGCAGCCATATCTGCAACAAACGAACCAATTAAGATAAACATTAAAGCATAACACAAGTTCGCTTATTACCATGAGCGAAGTTTTGATAAAGACTGTATAGGCGAAGTTAAAGTTTGGGCGAAGTTGGGAACAACTTCGCTTCAGCTTTAAGTTCGACTAAAAATTATTAAGTTAAAAAGGTTCCAGGCGAAGTTAAAGTTGGGGCGAAGTTGGGAACAACTTCGCTTCATCTTTAAGTTCGCCTCACCACAACATCGCCTCAGGCGAATTTAAGTTTCAGGCGAAGTTACGGATAACTTCGCCTCAGGCGAATTTAAGCTTCAGGCGAAGTTACGGATAACTTCGCCTAAACCTTAACTTCGCCTGAATCTGAAACGGCGACAGTAAAGTTAATCGACATCCGTAAAACTGGTGTTTCGATTAACTTTGACGATTGAGGAGGCTAAAACACATGATATTAAGGATAACTAAACGACCAGTTTACTCATGAACACGTAAAACAAGTTTTGAAAACGGGTATAGGTTTCGAACGTCCGAGGTCATTAACCGGGTGTCGTAACAACCTAGGATTAACAACATCGAACATCGAGTATAAGATATATAACCCAAACACACCCTTAAATCGGTTTGAGATCGAAGAAAGAAAACAAGTAGGATCAGTATATAAGTTCGCTGTGTAAACGGAGGATAAGTTCGCTGATATTTAGAATAATGAACTGTTTGACTCTTGAAAATCCTTATATAGGGGCGAAGTTATACAGGCGAAGTTACGGATAACTTCTCCTAGGCGAAGTTATCCACAACTTCGCCTGTTCAACAACATCGCCTATATATTTACAAAATTTAACCTTTTAAGTTTAACAGTTTTCCAATTAAGTTATAAAACTTTCCTTTAAGAACTAAATGACACGTTCAAGTCCAAGTAACCCGTTATAAACAAATACAACTACAGAAAAAGAAAACTTTAAACAATTTAAGTATAAGGGATCAAATTTCAGTCTGGATAGGGACTGCTACGTTTTAGAAAAGATCCGAACAGGAATCATACTAAATATGTGACTGTCACATAGATCCGTGTTTAGCTGTATTATGACATAAAGAGACAGGTTGTAAGCATGTAAATAACTTAAGATGGTTTTCATCGTGTCTGTGATACGAGTTAGGTTAAGTTATGCCTCAAAATTTAAGTGGGCAACAACTCAGAAATATTGATGCCTCCTATCTCTCCTCAAAGCGTATTTGGCTTTCCCCAAGTCACCCCGAATTGACCTCGACCCATAGTGTCTGATTAAGTTGTAAGTACTCTTCATCTGGTTCCCGTTCTTCTTCTTACTCTAAGATTGAGAAGTCTTGACACTTTCATCTCTAGAATGTTTCAATACTCACAATTTTTTTTTTTTTTTAACTCACAAATTTACATAGACTTCAGAGTAGTAAATAACTTGAAGTCCCGAATCTGGATCACTGCAGTTTCTTGAAACGCTATCTTCACGGGAATCAGACCACCCATGGGCTCGTGTATGACTGGGTAATTGCTTTTCTGCCTATCACTTGGAAAGATAAAAATGAAGACAAGCAAAACTCTTAAGGAGTTTCCACGTAAAATCAAGTAAATTTAGTTTGTATCACGTCTACTTTTACGCACCATAAAAAGTTACCTTGACATACAATGACTGTCCTAAAGCCTTTTAAGCCTAATAACCTCACCAGTTAAGCACACAAAGTTAGTATATCTATCATTTTCCAAGGTTGGATCAATTTTCCGTTTAACATAGCAAACGTACTTCTTACGAAGTAGTAGACTTGAAAAATAATTTCATTTCCCTTTTTTTCAAAATTTTAACATTAATCGCCCCGACCAAAACAAAGTCTTCAGGTAAACGGCTATCCCGAAGATCCAATGGATCAGCTGGACCGACCACATACTAGTATGTGTCCTTATAACTAAGTATGATCGACTAATTTTAAGCGAAAGAATGAAAACTCATCATAAACCGCCCCGGTCACAGTCAGTAATCTGGTTAATGGCTATCCTCAAAATCTACAAGTAGAAAATGAGGACCAAAACATATCCGAAGACAAGTCCTTCAAACTGATGTAACCGACATATTTTTAAGCGATAGTGACCTTTTTTTTTTAAATATTACAAGAAAAGCATGGTTACTCGGGATTGATCATCCCATTTAGCTCGATAAGGTTTTGAAATCTTGTTTTATCAAACGCTTTAGTATAAAGATCAGCGAAATTATCAAGCGTATCCACCTTTTCAAGCACTATCAGTTTCTTCTCAGCACAATCCCGTATGAAATGATGACGTATGTCAATATGTTTAGTTTTACTATGTTTCACGGGATTGTTAGTTACTGAGATAGCAGCTGTGTTATCAATGCAAATAGGAGTAAGTAAGAAATTCAGACCATAGTCGCGCAACTGTTGTTGAATCCAAAGAACCTGGGAGCAGCAGTTGGATGCTGCCATGTATTCTGCTTCACAGGTTGAAATTGCGACCGAAGTCTGTTTCTTGCATTGCCACGACACCAACCTGCCACCAAGAAACTGACATCCTCCTGTTGTTGACTTCCGACTCTGATTGCACCCACCATAATCAGAGTCTGTGTAGGCGACTAGCTCCAAGTCTCCTCCTCTCGGGTACCACAACCCCAGCTTCGGTTTGCCCTTGAGATACCGCAAGATCCTCTTCACACCTTTCATGTGAGATTCCTTTGGGTTTGCCTAAAAACGAGCACAAAGACAAACAGCAAACATTATATCAGGCCTAGAAGCAGTTAAGTACATTAAAGAACCTATAATAGCCCGATACTGAGTTGGGTCCACATCTGCATCACCATCTGGCTCAGCACCCAATTTGTGATTGACGCAGATTGGAGTGTCGAATGGAGTGCTGTCCTCCATCTTGAATCGTTTGAGCACATCATGGACATACTTGGTCTGGTGAATGAACATCCCATCCTTCTTTTGATCAACCTGCAATCCTAAAAAGAAAGTTAGTTCACCCATAGCACTCATTTAAAACCTTTTCTTCATGATGGCCTCAAAATCTTGACACATGGAGACTTTTGATGCAGCAAAAATAATGTCATCCACGTAGACTTGCACTAGCAGGAAGTCGCTTCCTTGTCTCTTCACAAACAGCGTGCTATCTATCTGACCTCTTTCAAACCCATTTTCAAGCAAGTAGTCTGACAGAGTTGAGTACCAGGCACGAGGTGCCTGATGTAATCCATACAATGCCTTGCTTAACTTGTACACATGGTCTGGAAAATCTGGGTCAGGAAAACCCGGAGGTTGCTCAACATACACAACCTCATCAACTTTCCCATTCAAAAAAGCACTCTTCACGTCCAACTGAAATACCTTCATCTTTTTATATGCAGCAAACGCCAAAAACAATCTTATGGCTTCCAACCTTGCGACAGGAGCGAACACTTCATTATAATCAATCCCCTCTTGTTGATTGAATCCTTTCACAACTAGCCTCGCCTTGTTTCTTATGATAATCCCTTTCTCATCTCTCTTGCACTTAAACACCCATTTTGTGCCAATCGCATGCACATGCTTTGGTTTTTCAACCAAATCCCAAACTTCCATTTTCTTGAACTGAGCCAACTCTTCTTGCATGGCTTCGACCCACGAGCTGTCCTTTAAAGCCATTTGATAATTTTTCGGTTCAATCTGGCTGATAAAGCAGGTGTACAAGCATTCGTTGATTATTCCTGTCTCCTTAATGCTTGTGTAAACACAAGTGTGCTCATCCAAGCTACGTCTTGTTTGTACACCGGAGGACACATCACCAATCACATTCTCCAAAGGGTGATCTTTATGAATTCTCGTGGTCGGAACAGAACCGACATGCAAATTGTCTTCCAAGTTAGAAGAGAGCTCGTCAATGGTTGTTTCATGCTGAGAGTGAAAAGGATTGATAAATTCTTCTTCAGTTGAGGCAGCAGGGGTATCGATAGTATTTGATGAGGAAGGTTTACATTTATCAATCAGCTGTCTTTGCAATAGATTTTCTTCCTCATCAAGGATCATCTTCGTAGCAACTCTTTCTTCTTCTTCAGAGATATCTAAATCCGGTATGTTAAAAGACTTAAAAGTTTAACATAGTCGAAAAACTCCGCAGGTCCGTTGCTTGGTTTTGGCGGTTGGTAACTTGTAATATCTGTGTTACACACCACCTCAATCTTGCTGGTTGATGTATTGAAGACACGTCTGTTGGGAGTCCCAACAACATAACCGACTAAGATTCCTTCATCGGCTACTTCACCAAATTTAGAATTTGTCTTCAAAATCGAACAAGGGGACCCGAATGGTTCAAGACCACTCAAGTTGGGCTTTCTCCCATGCATAAGCTCATAACACGTTTTACCAAGTCTTTTAACAGTTAAGACCCTATTCAGAACATAACAAGCTGTAGCAACAGCTTCAGCCCAAAACACCACAGGAAGCTTCGAATCAGCCAGCATAGTTCTGGCTCCTTCAATTAACGTTCTGTTCTTCCTTTCAGCCACTCCATTCTGTTGCGGTGTATACGGAGCGCTGTATTGGTGTTCAATCCCTCTCTGAAGGCAGAAGATCTCCATCTCAAAATTCTTGAACTCCGTTCCATTGTCACTCCTGATGAACTTAACCCTTTTATCCATTACATTCTCAACTTTGGTAATCAAATTCTTCACCATCTGAGCCGTTTCGTCTTTTGATTTCAGGAAATACACCCACGAATATCGTGAGTAGTCATCAGTGATCACCAAGCAATAAGAAGTTCCTCCAAGACTTTTTGCATTCACGGGACCGAAGAGATCCATGTGAAGCAACTCCAGAGTACTGGCAATTGAATTGACTTTCTTGGTGAGATGGGATTTCTTGTGCTGCTTTCCCTTCTTGCACGCTATACATTTATCTTCAAAATTGAAATTTTTCAAGGGAACGCCCAGCACAAGCCCATTCCTGACAATGTGGTTCATCTTCCGAAGATGAATGTGCCCCAATCTCCTATGCCACAATTCGGACTCTGTTTCACTCGCTTTTGTCATAAGGCATGAATCTACCGTGGCCATTTCAGTTGATCTCATATCCATAGTGTACGTATTTCTTTCACGTGGAGCCTTCATCAAAATCCACTCCTCAGGTATCTGAAAACCTGGTTTCAACACAATCGCCTCGTTCTTTGTAAAGTGAACGGTGTACTCCTTATCACAAATCTGCGACACACTTAGTAGATTGTATTTCAATTCTTCTACAAAGTTAACATTCTCCAATGTCATCTTTCCGTTCGACACCGTTCCCCTTCCAGTAATATTGCCTCCACTTTCTCCGGCAAAGCTTACTCTCCCTCCTTGAACAGGTTTCAAATCGTGTAACAAGTATTTGTTACCCGTCATGTGCCGGGAACAGCCGCTATCTACAACCCAAAGATTGTTGGCAGCCCTGTTCAACTGTTCCTGCACAATAAAGCAAAAGATTAGAATTTAGGGACCCAAGACCAATTGGTCTTGGATCTATACATCCCAAACTTTGGCTTTCCAAAGTTAGTATCTCGATAACTCCTGTAAGTCCCATTAGGATATCTTATTGAAGATTGATTGTAAGGCCTTCCAAACCTTTGAGAATTGAAAGTATTATAGCTTGTGGTTTGGTTATTAGAAGTGTAAAACTGAGATTTGTTTCTATGAAAACCTGAATTATTCACATTTTTGAATTTTGAACAGTTTTCATATTTAGCAGTATGACAATTATCATTAGGTTTATTCTCAGCTTTAGTAGGCCTTACACCTCTGAATCGCTGCTTCAGAGGGCAATTTGCAACAAGATGTCCTAATTGATTACATCTAAAACAACACCTATGCTCAACTTTTTTATCAACCGGTGTTTTTGATGTAGATGCTATATTACTGCCCGTTCGTCTCACATAAGGTGGGACGTACGGGTTTAGTGGAGTACTCTTTTTATTCGTTTTATCTTTTTCTCCACTCTTGGGTAACATAACCTCCTCTTTTGCCTTACCAGACTCGGATGACTTATCCGAATCTGATGAGACTGGACTTTGAACAGAAATTTCAACACTTGAAACAGGCGAACTTGTTTCGCCTCTACTAACATTTGGTTCTTTAACAGTTACTTTAATTGGCACTGTTTGAGCAACCACAAAGTCAACAGATTTCTGAACACTAGGGTTAAAAGTGTAATTGTGATTGTACGGTGGTGGAACCTCATGATAACCGATTCCTCCTCTCTTAGAAGAGGAACCTTGATCACTAACAAGGTGATCAAGAATAGCAGAAGAATTTCTGAACTGCTCCAGTTTTCGATTCAGTTCCACCACTTTCACCTGGTGGTCAGCAATCTGTTTTTCTCTCTCAGCAATTAGTTTGGTCTTTTCTTCCAAAACCTCATAACTTAAATCAATCACTTCAATTTTTTCAGCAAGTTTAGTTTTTAAACTTTTAACATCTTTTTCACAAGCTTTTATTTTAATTTTATAATTATTTTCTCTTGATTTAGTAAAGTGATGATCTTCTTTTAAGGTTTTAAATTCAGCATCCAACCTAACATACTGATCGGTAATAGTTGCTAATTGCTCAGACAAGTTCTCACATTTTGAACATATAGGTTTAGAACATACCTCGGAGAGCTGGTCATTGTCATCTGCCATAAGAGCTTTTTCTTCTTTGGTAGCCCTCTCACTTTCTTCAGTTTCAACCTTTGCCAAATTTGCCTGCTCAAAAGTTTCTTTAGAAAGCAGGTTCCAGTTGTATTCACCATCTCCTCTGGAAATCATGGCACTATAATCTTTTCTTCCCTCATTATACTGTGTAGACTTTCCTTGACTTCGTTCTACACGCTCATTCCTACATTCTTTTGCGAAGTGACCGTTTTGTTGACAACTGTAGCACCTTACTTTTGACTTGTCGAACCCTGGTCTTCCTCTGACAAACTTTCTACCGGTCTTATTCATAAACCTCTTCACCCTCCTTACAATCATGGCCATCTGCCATTGTAGATCCATTTCTTCCATATCGTCAGCATCAATCTGATCGTAATCTTCATCCAACATAGCTGGATCAACAATCTTCCCTTGAATATAGTTCTCATAGGAAGCAATGAAAGAAGCATAGAGGCCAAACTGCTCTTCAGCAGACTTGACACTCATAGGCATCTTGGAGTAGTTGTTGCTGGGAGCACTTGAAGAGCAACTACTCTTGCTTGCCTGGGGTTGAGAACCACTAGATCCAGCTGCTACATAGCAAACATCCCCATTTGTGTTAACTGACACATGCCCCTCATGTGATGAGTTGGGGCCCGACTCTCACTTCGAGTAGTAAGCAGCCGATTCAGTCTTTGAGCCTGAGCTAGTGTTGACTTTAGCTCCATACATACTTGGATCTTGAACCTGATCCATAGATGTCTCCTTTCTTACCATGTTAAGCTCAAAGGTCCTGAGCTTGTTGACTGTCGTTTCTAGATCATATGTGGGAAAGTCTTTGTCTTCCCTCATCAGCACAGTGTACATCTCCCATTTTGGTGGGAGAGCATCTAGAAGCTTCTCAACTATTTCTTCTTCTCGGTAGGAAATGGAATAGTTGCTCAATTCAGTCATCAGATGGTAGTATCGAGTGATAATATCATCTAAAGATTCATTCTTCAAATACTTGAAGACTGAGAACTGGGTTTTGAGCAATTTTATCTTTGAAGCCCGTATTCCTACATTCCATTCAAATCTGCTCTCAAGAGCTTCCCAAAGCTCTCTTGCTGATGTGTACTTTCTAAACGTATGAAGGATCTCTTGTGGAAGAGCCATAGTAATAGCAGCATGAGCCTTGCTCTCGGCCTCATACATATTTTTCTCTTATTCTTCCATTTTACTATACTTCTTGATTTGGTCACGACCTTCATACTCCATAATTGGTGGAATATACCCATCCTGGATGCATACCCACATCTTCGCATCCTGGTATTTGACGTACTGTATGAACCGATCCTTCCATGCAACGAAATCGGTTCCCTTCAGCAATCTTGGGGCCTTGGTAGCCGACCCTGCTTCAACTTCCATCTTCACTAACTCAGAGATGTTGATCGACGACATCTTTCCCGAAAAGTAAGAAACCTGAAAAGTTAAAAGTTTTTTTTTTTTTTTAATTACTGTAGGCGAAGTTACGGATAACTTCGCTTGAAGTAGGCGAAGTTGTAGAGAACTTCGCTGATAACTCTGCTGATTAACTTCGCTGATTCTTAACTTCGCTTAAGGTAAGCGAACTTAGGAATGAGGCGAAGTTGTAGATAACTTCGCTGATACAGGCGAACTTGAGAAGGTAGGCGAAGTTGTGGATAACTTCGCTTAACCTTATATCTTCGCCGAAACCCTACGTACAGTGACGGCAACTTCGCCTGATGAACACGAACGTTTTTGAAGATCTGGAATCTGGATTTAACAAGGTTTTTGATGGTGCAAAGGCTTGAATACTGTGGTAGTAGGTAAGATTGACTTAGAAACACGAAAACACGTCCCGCGAATAGTCGAAACGGGACGAAATCTACACCCGCGTGAATTTCCCGAACCACACAATCGAGCAAAAGCTCTGATACCAATTGTAGGTTCCCTGGACGGATCACACGAGATATCGCGGTCTACTCAGGTGTGGAATCCCTGCGTAGATCGTTACGAGTGTAGAAAGCAAATCAAACAAACACGATATGATAAACGAACACGTTATATTGATAACCGAACACGTGATACGATATCACTATTACAGACTCACGTCAACTCGATCGACTCAAACGACTAACTTGAACCACCAACACAAACCAAGCCGTAAGCTTGTATTTATATACACGACAACTTCGCATGATATGTTCAGGCAAAGTTGTCCATAACTTCGCTTGTTCAACAAGTTCGCCTAGGCGACTTGTTAACAACTTCGCTTTAAACAAAAACATAATTAACAATACAGACTCGATTACAGACACTAGACTATGAACTACTGACATTTATGCACCAACGGGATTCAAGGCGTGGACCAGAATATACATGGGAATTAGAATCAGAAATGAAAAGAAAGTATCAACACTTATTTTAGTAGATCTTGAGGACAAGATTCAAAATAAGGATGGGAGACTATAACAACCCATAATACAAAACAAAAGGAAATGTGAAGAAAATAAAATAAGTGAATTACTTCCCACATTGGTGGAGGAAAGAAAAAGGAATGCCTACACTTTGGTATATATATGAAAGTGAGTTCTTGTCCCACATGGAAAGTAAGATAAATCTGAAAGCTCTTTATAAGAAGATGATTTTCCATAGTAATATTCTTTTATGCCTAACATACACCCAGTGGCCCTAGCGAAGGGTGTGAAGCACCCAACGTGCATGCGCACGGGCTCGTGCAAGGGCTCGGGCGAAGTGCGCAATGTAGAGCTTTGATGGCGCACTTTGCACTTCGCACGCTCGAATCACCGTGAGCCGCCTTATTGCTTTTGAAAACTTGTTCCTTCTTGCTACGCGAAGAAACAAACTCAGGTCCTATGCGCTACGTGAAGTACCATTAGTTATCCAGAATTTCTTTTGTCCTTCGCGCTATGCGAAATAGTCCTTCGCGCCATGCGACGTGGTGATCACGCAACAATGACACGTAGCCTGCCATGTGGCCTAGCTAGGGCTGACACGGCAACCCTATATGCCGTTCGCTCTATGCGAAGATCTTCATGGTGCTGGTTCGCGCTACGGGAACTTTCCTAGATTCACCTATAAATAGGTTGGGATTCAGGCTTCATTCTATCGTCCCACATTTTTCTTTCTCTATTAAATTTCACATATATTGGCATAATATCCCTAGTAGTCGTAACGATACCCTTTTCGATCGATAGAAACCTTTATACGAGAATCCGAAAGCTCTGCCTGTACAAGGTAAGCCATTGTGCCATAGTGTAAAGCTTCTGATCTCGTCATTATAGTTTTAATTATTGGGTTTATAATAATTTAAATATGCTACATTATGTTTAACCTAGGTATCTAATACCAAGAAGCGCTCATTAATTATAAACTTCCAAGGTGAGACATTCGAGTCTTTGTACAACTCACATTTACATGAGCCAACTGGTTTTCCAATTCTATCATGATGATTTTCAAACCTAATTAAACTCATGACGGATAATATAAATGTTTTTTAATATATTTTCAAAATGTTTTTGAAGTACATTATAGAGATTAAGTCTCTGTAGACTTACGGGATGATTACTACTGGTATTGTAGGGTTTTGTATACAATGCTTTCCTACTGGGTTATTATACGTTACTTATTGAACAAGTGTTAGCCAAAAAGTAACATGACCACAGTCATAGATACGGACGAGTGACAAGTATCTTTCGGTAATTTTAAGCAAACATATATAAAAACATCTTAATACTGTAACTGTATAATGTGTCATTTATAAATAAATGTACTTACGAGTATTTCTTGCTGATAAAATATTTTTAAACATGTTTCAGGTGACTTGTTAGAGATAAAGTAATGATGCCTACGGGCTTCCAGCTTTAACAAGTGGCTTGTCACCCGAATTTATGGTTTGTAATATAGGGTTTATCCCTATAAAACTTATGTTTTATAAAAATTGGTTTTATTCCCGGTTTAAGAAATAAGAATCATGGTGTTTTTATAACTTTGATAAATTTTCTTGACTACGATTTTGTTGAAATATTCTGATGCAAATTTATTTTAACAAACACCGATACCACCACTCAACGTTCACGACTCCCCTCCTGGGGTATAGGGATCGGGGGTCGTGACATTCGCTAACCGACGAATTCCCTTTGGACTATGCAATGATCCAACTACTTTTCAACGTTGTATGGTAGCTATCTTTCAAGACATGATTGAGGATTCAATGGAAGTATTCATGGATGACTTTTCTGTCTTCAGTGATTCTTTCGATTTATGTCTTGAAAATCTGAAAAAGATGTTAACATGAAGTGAGGAAGCTACCCTTGTGCTGAATTGGGAAAAATATCACTTTATGGTTAAAGAAGACATCTTTTTCGGGCACAAGATAACTGAAGCCGAATTAGAGGTGGATAGAGCCAATGTAGAAACCATTTTCAAACTTCCACCACCCATATCTATTAAAGCTATTCGATGTTTCCTTGGCAGGCGGGTTTTTATCATTGTTTCATCAAAGACTTTTCAAAGATAGCCCGACCAATGATACCACTAAAATAATGCTCCATTCATATTCTCCGAAGAATATTTGAACGCATTCCAAATTCAGAAAGACAAGCTTTTAGACGCTCCAATCACGGTAGCTCTAAACTAGACACTACCCTTCGAACTTATGTGTGAAGCAAGTGATTTTGCAGTTGGAGCAGTCTTCGGGCAAAGGAAAGATAAGTAGTTTCATCTGATCTACTACGCCAATAAAACTCTCAATTATGCGCAAGAGAATTACACAACAACCGAGAAGGAGCTTTTGGCCATAGTATTCGCTTTCAACAAATTTTGTTCTTATCTGGTCCTTTCAAAAACGATCGTCTACACCGATCATGCGGAAATCAAGTGCTTTTTCAGCAAACAAGATGCAAACCCCGTTTGATCCGATGAACTTTACTTCTACAAGAATTCGACAATGAATCAAGGATAAGAAGGGTGTTGAAAATGTTGCCGCCAATCATCTTTCTCGTATGGAATTCCCAACTTCACAAGAAATGGCGGGGGTCAAGTGTAACACCTCGGCTAAATGATGTGGGCCCAAGTATTGAAGATCGGGCTATTAAGTATTTGGAGGCCCAAGATCGCGCTATAAAAGGTGACCCACGAAAACGGGCATAACTTGACCCACGAAGCTCCGTTTCAGGCCTATTACCCTGTCCGAAGCCCAAAAACGCCTCCTAAATAAAGTTTTGGGCCTTTTTATGTTTTTTCTGCAGTTTTTATGTTTTTGTTTTTGGGTTTGTGTTTGGCCCATGACCCATTTTAGGCCCATTTCGTATTAGAAACTCTTTTTATATTCAGTTTATGTAATATGAACAAGCAGACTTGAATTTTAATAATTATCAATTTTCTCTTCATTTTCCATAAACCTTTGGGTGGGCTTTGGGAGTTTCGAAGTTCATCATGAGTATTCTCCGAATCAACGTGATTCGATCTTCATTCTTGTTTATACCGCTGCATTACTAAAGCGGAATACGCCCGAGTGTGACATAAAGATAGTTCAAAACACACGTGACAATATTATGTGGCAATATTATCATTATCTCATTGACGATTCAAATAACATTTTGTTGTGCAAATAGGAAAGTTACAAGGAAATGAAACATATCTAATACTTTATTAATAATCCTAAGTCTAGTGTCTTCTCTTGTTTCATCCTCTAATAAGCATACCTGTAACATATGTATAAAATAATGTAAACTAACTTAATAGTTGGTGAGTTCACACATTTTAATATTGTAAGACCCCGTTACCGGTGCCTCACATTTGGATGTTGAATTTACTCATTCACATAGTTCTAATTATCAGAGTTAATAAAAACATTCGCGGAATATAAAAACTTTCATAAAATATTACATTGCGATCCATAACTTGTCTTAAAACAACATATTGTCTTTGAAAATATCAAAACATTAAGCATAAATGTCTCGAGTCTTCCGATGCCAGCCTCTTATTCAATGTCACGTGTTCCCCTCAAGCGACTTGCCTCATCCAACTCACCTGCGTGCATACTAAAAGTCAACTACGCTGAGTGAGTTTTAGTTAATCAGGTAACATACAATACGTCCATACACTTTCATATATACACACCCGAAGGTACATATACATACATAGTTCTTTACATTCCTTCCTACGTTCATACTATCATACCTTCCTTCATACCTTTCAGACATACATATACACACATACCTCGTCCTAAAACATTCGAAGATATTATTAGGGTCTGTTCCCTACATTCACGGATATTATTAGGGTCCGTTCCCTACGTTCGTGGATATTATTAGGGTCCGTTCCCTACGTTCGCGGATATTATTAGGGTACGTTCCCTTTCTAACCATACCTTCCATACCTTTCTATACATTCGTAATTACAACTTCCATACGTACATGCATCATTTATATTTCATACATATAGCAATCATATCTTTAATCTATCCCTTGACAGTACATGCAATATCCAAAGATCGTTCATGCATCATCAAGCATTCATTCATACATAATCATATAAGACATACACTTACCACTTAAGGTAAGTGTATTAACAATTCACATCGAGTATGCACACAGCCCCGAAAACATAACAAGAGTGGGGCTAGAAACTCACTTGAACACGGTTACGTTCACCATTAATGGTTATTCCTCTCTTGAGCTGTGCATAGCTAACTGTATAACAATTACAGGTATCAATTAACTATCGCTATCTATATCGTGTTTTCTAGTTCAATATTAACCCACAACGAACGGGGGTCCGGGGGCAGCACCCCTGGCAGTAGGGTTCTAGGGGCGGCAGCCCCTAGCGGGGTCCAAGGGGCAGAGCTCCTGGCTGGGGTTATTTTCGTTAACTGTCTTAACATATTTTCCATTAGGATTTTAATTTATTATTTAATTCTCTAACTTATATGCTATAACGAATTAAGTCTGATTCGTTAACTAATTCGTTACTTTTCATGATCAGATTCGTTAGTCTGGTTCGTTGTCTCAACATAGCGAATTAGAGCGTGACGAATCACCTGATTCTTTACCTAGTTCGTTATCCAAGTTCGCTAGCCTACTTCGTTATCCTAACGAATTGGGCAGGTAACGAATCACTTGATTCGTTATCTGATCATAACGAACTAGGGAAACTGATTCGTTATTTGGACATAACGAAATGGTGAACTAATTCGTGCTAATCATAACAAACTAGGATAATCAATTCACTTCCATATCTTAATGAATAGCACAAACCTTTTTCAGACTTTGACTCATGGGGTCAAAGTCAAAATCGACAAGAACAGCAAATAGTCAGCAGGCCTCAGATTTGCAATTAACACTCAAATCTCAACGAAATAACACGAAATTGGTATCAATGGAATCGTATTCATCTCGCCTACAAACCCTAGGTGCCCAATTGACCAAACATATGCGTTTAAAGGGTGCGATTTGTGCATCTTTGTTATGGGTTCTATAGGTTAACAATTAACCTAGCAAACGTTAATGAATTTCAGTAGGATTTGCTTTGTTGGATTCGTTTTTTACCATATGCATGCAGATCTAAGACTTCCTAGATGAATCCGAACCTAAATAAACGATTTCAGATTATAAAAGTACCTTAAACGAGTTGAACTACGAACACGAGCTGGTCCTTAATGCAGGTTCGGTTCGTAACAACGCTCTAGCACCAAAATCTTGGGATTTCAACTTCGGATCTAGGCTCGGGTTAAAGGATAATGTTGGTGTGTGTTTTCCAAGGTGTAGCTATGGTGTAGAGATGAATAAAATGGAAAGGATTAGGGTTTAAGGGGTATTTATACTCCCTTAAGCCCATGGACCTAAGGCCCATTCCATTTCTTATTCCATATTTTAAAGTCCAAGCCCGTCATCTTATAGTTTATTTATCTAAACCAATAACGACACACTATCAAATAACGAAATTTCATTTATTATTATAATCGAAAGTAGGATGTTACAAATATAATACATAAAAACCATACAATTTCATGAAAACTTGTCAAAAGCAAATAAGGGTTTTTTTACACTCGAATCAAATGTCCTAAGTGTAAAGAATAAATGAAGGCCATTTCCAGTTGGGATTGTGCACCAACGTACTCGGATCGGGGGTCTATTTTCAACTCGAACACGGTCCTGAGTGCCAAGGGGGGCGCATGATCATACTTATCGAAGAAGTCCATGCACGTAATCTTTGAGCAAGTAACAAGTAAACACACAAGTCCATGTTGCGAATTGTAGTTTGTAAGCAAAATCTTAAATAATTGAGTTTTGTAGGATACATATGTTACCTCCAAAAATAATAAAAAAAAACCTTAAAAAGAGGGTATGAGAAACTCACATTTGAAATTGAAGACAACTTGAAATAATAACTAAAAGCGTGTTTAAGGAAATTTAAAACGATCGAACCTCATAAACTATAACTAAAAAGGAAATACAAAATTTAAAGACTAACTATCGGGATTATAAAAGTTAAATAGTATTAGTTTTAGGAATTATGCATTATTTTAATATCTGTTTTAGTAAGTTATGAAAAATGGGGACTTAGGGATTTTTAATGAGTTTAACAAAAATAATAAAGTTTATATAAATCATTTGATGTTTATTAGTTGAACAATGATTTGTAGACAAATAATTATTACTTATTAATATAAGATTAAATAACAATATTAATAACAATTTATGATTAAACGTTTTTTTTCAAGTAACATAATTAATTAATTTACAAATTAATTAGCTTAAATGTTTTGCATGAATTCTTTTAAAGAAATTATAAATATTAGTTTATGTTGAAATAAAATAAACAATAATTAATTTACTCAATTATTAATTTAAATATATGAAGTATGCTATATCTATTGTAAAATATTTTAAATAACGGAGATTTTTATAAATCATCTTATTTAAAAGAAAGTTTATAAGTTTATGTTGATCAACAAATCATAAGATTTAGATAAATATATATTATTGTTTGTGCTTGCAAAATAACAAGTTTTGATACAAGAGTTAGAAAAAAACAAAGTGTTTATCTTGGATATCCATGATCATAATGTTCCTTAAAACCAAAATATAAGATTTTTATGATAAAAATAACATGATCATTAAGAAAAACCTATGAGCAACTATGAACAATCAAGATAAATATAAAAACAAAAGCTATAAAATGCATGAAAGTGTAAAAACTTACTTGTTAGTGCTCTTAAGCTTAAGAAAATAATGTATTAAGGTGTGAAAAAAGATGGATGATTAGTCCTCCTTTTATAGTGAATATTTAGAGTGGTTATGTTTTATAGAATTTAAGAAATTAAATCATGTTTAATATAGTTAAAACACAAATTAACAATATTTTAATGGGGCGTTGAAAAGTTTTAACTATTTTAATAAATTTTATTTAATTAAAACATTCATTAGTTTTTATTAGTTAAGAAATATATTTGAAAAGATGATGGTGGTGGTGGTGGTCGTGGTAGCAGTAGCAGTAGCAGTGGTGGTGGTGGTGGTGGTGGTAGCAGTAGCAGTAGCAGTAGCAGTAGTAGCAGTAGCAGTACTAGTAGCAGTAGTAGTAGTAGTAGTTAAATAATAATTCTAGTAGATATTAGCAGTAGTAGAATGAGACATGTACATAAATATTTGATCTTGATTATGAATGTTTTGAATAAGTATGCAATACTACAAGGATGGTGAAAAGTATAATTGCATAGAAATGATCACATAAAATAGATTAAAGAAAATTGAGACTAATTAATAATATTATAAAAATATATAAATTTAAATAGAAACAAAGCCAAAAATTTATAACGGGTCGGGTTTTCGGTTTTGAAAATTAATGTATGTTACAGGATTTACAACTTTTTGAAAATTCGTCCCGAAATTAAAATAAAATAAAATTTTAAAAGAAAACAACTAGTACACGTAGTTAAAAGTTTAAACATTTTTATTTATACATATTTAAATAAAAAGGAATAACGCCGATCTATGAATGAACCGAAAGATGCCACAAATGGGAAATATGACAAGGACACTTATATATAGGATGTACCAGCAGCGTATCCACCATGTCTTTATCATAATGCATTTGTCCCTTGTTTTTTTTCCAAAATCATTCCAAGTTTCGAGTTATTGCACACAAATGTCATTACTATGATTTTCATGCGAGGACTTTGATAATTACGTGTGCCCCCGTAATTATTTAGTCTGTCGCATGGTCCACATGGTTTGCCATATTGTGTGATTTTGCAAGACATCAATAAAAGATAACTCTTTAATGTACAAAAACTTTATAATTCAAAATCACAGATTTGATAAATGAGCTATTGGGGTCCGAAATAACAAAAACAAATAAATGAAACTTTCGAAGTCAATAATACTGCTATAACTGTAAACATTGAGGTTCAAGAATGATAAAATCGTTGAATAAGATTTTTGATGCTTGAAATAATACCACGAAAATCATGATAAGTTAGGTTATGAATAACAACACGGATAAAACATCAGCGTCATGACCATCACAGTAATTGTTGTAATTAACGGGGTCGAGCATAACATGACAATTAAATGTAGCATTAAGCTAACAACATATCAACATGTAAATCGAAAACGCATTGGCATAAAATAGATAAATGAAACTTTAATATCGAAATATCACAATAGTTTGAGTTCTTGGACTCAAACAACGTAAAACATCAATTTGAAACTTCGTTACGAATGAAAATTTCCCATAAAACATTAATTTTGAATAGCAACAAGATTAACCAAGTATATACTTGAAACTTCGAAATCAAAGTAAAACATTGGTCTCAGATTGATGAGACATCAAGAATATAATTCGGTGAAACATTGTACGAAAAGAGAACTAAACATATAATCAAAACAATTCGTGTAAAAGTAATATAAATTCAGCATGTACCTAAAAATATTTGAAATCCCAACTTCCACTAAACGGTTATGTTTATGGGAAATTGGTTATAAATTGCGAGATTGAGATAATTGTAAAGAAGTTTAGCAATGCAACCATGAATGGCAACGAAAATTGCTTAGCAATCACAAATACCCAAACTCAGTTATAAACTTCATAATTAATCCTCGAAAGAATTTGATATGCAAAATTGCTTTGGTTATATTAAAATAGAATAATATATATATATATAAAAGAAAAGAAAAGAATAATAAATAAAACAAATCAAGACGAATTTTGCGATACTTGTCTTCTCGACGGTAGATTTGAGGCATAAAGGTTATGGTGAGGGTGGTGCCATGATTTCTCAACTGAATTTGTTGGCGTTGACGAAGGGAAATAGGAAAATGCTCTCTTTAAAATTCGCTTAAGTTTATGAAAATTGAAAAATAATGCGATGCTTTTATAATATTAACTTTTGAAAAAAAAGCTTAGTAATAATAATAATAAAAAACTTTCTTAGCTAGTGCTAAAGTTTGCGACACTTAACGAAATTTTTAATGTAAAATAAAGGTTTCTCTTTTGGCGGCATCCTATGAAAACTTTAAAGATGATCTCCAACTAAAAAATGACTCGCTTTGATAGATTTGTTATGATGATAATATAATAGCATCAATGGCTAAGGACTTGTTTGAAACAACGATTTTACTTTATTTAATGTTTTCATTTAACATTGAATAATATTATATATAATAAGAATTATAGTGGTAATAATAATAGTGACCATAATAGTAGCAATGAAATAATAATGATAAAGCGATACTAATAATATTAATAATAATAAAAATAATAGTGATAATAATAACCATATGTTTGACTTAAAGTCTTTTTGAAGATCATCAACTTGATTAAGTACTTGTTAATTAACTATTTTGAAATAATTTGTCGTTTTGAAATTATAAGTGTAAGGTGTTCGTAAAAAATATATTTAATGCGGAAAAATATTCATGATTTAAAAAAATATAAATAATAATAATATAAATAAGTGTGTTTGACGAGTATGAAGGGGCTAAGTAGGGGTGTAAGGCTACGAGTGAGCTCCAAGTGGTCAGAGGATGCGGTTTAAGATATTGCATGACGGACACAAGTTAGGCCTTTTTGAGTATTGCGGGGGTACTCGGGTCATTGCAATTTGAGCATGCTTGAAGTACGAGCATAAGACATATATTTGGGATAAATGGTTGGTAACAGGTTGTAAGAATAGGTGATGTTGAATATGTACAGGTTTTCGGTAAGAGGCGGTGGCTGAAATTATCACATTTGTATTGCAATGGAGTGATGGGATTTACACTTGTTATACAAAGGGTGTGTCCCTGTGCTAAGCTTTTTGTTGGGGTACGTTTGTGTGTCCAAGAGTTATGTTGGGTTTTGGATCGGTTAAAGCATATTAATTGGATCTACTATCAAGGTTAATCATGTTTTGATGGGTTTTGGGTCATGGTTAGGCTCACGGTGGCCAATAGTGCGATAATATGAGTTGTCACTTCGCAAGTTGAGTTTTGAGGGTGACGCCGAGGGTAACAAGACGATATGTTGTGATACGTGGGTGATTCGCGAGACATGAGACGTTAATTTGGAATTCGTATTAAAATCCAAAAGAAACATCAGAATTAATCCATATAAATCTAAAATAAAAGTATGTAAAGAAATAAAATCACATGAATTCAAATTTGAAATTGAAATTGGAATGCTCATTTCCATAAAAAAAATCTTACAAATTTTTGAATAATCAAATGACAAAATATATCAAACTTAATATAAGTAATGAAATCGAATTGAAAATCATGCGTTCATGTACCACCATGACTCTTTGTATTCCCAATTCAAACCATAAAAATAAATGAACATATACAAATATAGAAAACGAATTGAAAATCAACTATTCATGCATCACCATGACTTTTTGAATTTTCAATTTTAAACCATAATAGTAAATGAATATATAAATAAAATAATCATATTGAAACTCGACTATTCATGTATCACCATGACTTTTCAAATTTTCAATTTTATACCATAATAATAAATGAATATATAACTAAAATAATCACATTAAAACTCAAGTATTCTCGTATTACAACACAAAAATCAAAATGCGTTTTTAAATTGAACCGAAAGCTGGGTATTCATGTATGACCATGACTTGGCATACTTTCAGTGAAAACACATGGTAAAACATTGAGGGTCGGAGTCACACGTCGCATGAACCACCATGACTTGTGTGACATCCTTAGGAGTTCAACCATATTCCTTTTCACAAAGAGGACATGATCACGTTGAAAGCTTTAAAGTTGTGATTCATATGGCGTTGGGGTGGTATGTTTTGGCCTAATAGGCTTCATTCCCTTTTCAAACTCTCCAGGTAAGCAACCAGGTCCCGCGTCTGATTGGGATTTATGCGCATTGCTTATCCTTAGGTTTCAATAACCCTATTGTCAAGAGTTCAAAAAATAAGCACAATCCCATTCTTGTTACTGGATACCCGCCACATAGAACCATCTTTAAGTAGAAGAAATATCGGAACACAAAAAAAAATAGATTATTGAAAATGTTTTAAGATCTTTGTTTTAAGGCATAAGCCTTGAACTTGTGTGTGCTTGTGTAACTTAAGTAATTGAATCATCAGTAAAATAGTAACAAGTAAGTGCTTTGAATAATCACATAAGTCTCACATAATTTCTAATTATGCAACCTAATCAATTAATCAAATAAACTATAACCAACTAGAACACTACGTCTAATGTCCTATCTTATAGTCACGGCTCTGATACCAATCTGTAACACCCCAGCTAAACCAGAATACGCCCGAGTGTGACATACCGATTATTCAAAACACATGTGACACTATTAATTGACAATATTATCATCATTTCGTTGACGATTCAAATAACATGTTGTTTTGCAAATAGGAAAGTTACAAGAAAAAGAAACATATCAAATACTTTATTAATAATCCTAAGTCTAGTTTCTTCTCCTGTTTCATCCTCTAATAATCATACATGTAACATATGTGTAAAATAATGTCAACTAACTTAATAGTTTGTGAGTTCACACAGTTTGACATAATACATAAAAACCATACAATTCCATGAAAACTTTTGAAAAGCAACTAACGGTTCTTTACACTCGAATTAAATGTCCTGACTGTAAAGAATGAATGAAGGTCCTTTCCAGTTGGGATTGTGCACCAACGTACTCGGATCGGGGTGCCTTTTTCACTCGAACACGGTCCTGAGTGCAAAGGGGGGCGTATGATCATACTTATCGAAGAAGTCAATGCACGTAATCTTTGAGCAAGTAACAAGTAAACATACAAGTCCATGTAGAAAATTTTAGTTTGTAAGCAAAATCGTAAATAACTGAGTTTTGTAGGATACATATGTTACCCCCAAAAAAACGTTAAAAAAGGGAGTGAGAAACTCACCTTTGAGATTGAAGGCAACTTGAAATAATAACTGAAAGCTCGTTTAAGGAAATTGAAAATGATCGAACCTCACAACTCTAGTTAAAAAGTAAATACAAAATTTAAAGACTAACTATCGAGATTATAAATGTTAAATAATATTAGTTTTAGGAATTATGCATTATTTTAATATCTATTTCATTAACTTATGGCAAACGGGAATTGGGGATTTTTAATGAGATTAACAAAAATGAATAAATTTTATATAAATCATTTGATGTTTATTAGTTGAACAATGATTTGTAGACAAATAATTATAACTTATTAATATATGATTAAATAATAATATTAATAACAATTGATGATTAAACACTTTTTTTTTCAAGTAACATGACTAATTATTTTACTAATTAATTAACTTAAATGTTTTGCATAAATTATTTTAAATAAATTATAAATACTAGTTTATGTTGAAATAAAATAAACAATAATTAATGTATACAATTATCAATTTAAAGATATGAACTATGTTATATCTATTGTAAAATAATTTAAATAAAGAAAATTTTTATAAATCATCTTATTTAAAAGAAAGTTTATAAGTTTATCATGATCAACAAATCATAAGATTTAGATAAATATATATTCATGTTTGTTCTAGTAAAATAACTAGGTTTGATTCAAGATTTAGAAAAATCAAAGTGTTTATCTTGGATATCCATGATCATATAATGATTCTTAAAACCAAAATATAAGATTTTTATGATAAAACTAACATGATCATGAAGAACAAATTATGAACAAGTATGAACATCCAAGATAAATATCAAAACAAGAGCTAGAAAATGCATGAAATGGTAAAAACTTGTTAGTGCTCTTAAGATTAAGAAAATAATGTATTGAGGTTTGAAAAATATGGATGATTAGTCCTCCTTTTATAGTGAATTTTTAGAGTGATTTTGTTTTATAGAATTTAAGAAATTAAATAATGTTTAATATAATTAAAACACAAATTAACAATACTTTTATGGGGCATTTAATATATTTAACTATTTTAATAAATTTTATTTACTTAAAACATTTATTTGTTTTTATTGGTTAAGTAACATATGAAAAGATGATGATGATGATAGTAGTAGTAGTAGTAGTAGTGGTAGTAGTGGTAGTGGTAGTAGTGGTAGTGGTAGTAGTAGTAGTGGTAGTAGTAGTGGTAGTAGTAGTGGTAGTAGTAGTAGTAGTAGTAGTAGTAGTTAAATAATAATTCTAGTAAATTGAATGGGATGTGTACATAAATATTTGATCTTGATTATGAATGTTTTAAATGAGTATGTAATGTTTGGTGAAATTGGACAATGCTCTGTGGGCTTTCCGTACTGCCTACAACACTTCTATAGGCACAACACCATTCAAATTAGTGTACGTAAAAGAATGTCATCTTTCGGTCGATCTCGACCATAAAGCATACTGGGCACTTAAAACAATCAACCTTAATCCGCAATCCGTTGGGACAAACATATTAATGTAGCTACGAGCTAGACAAGTTGAGGATGCAAGAATATGACTATTCACGGATTTACAAGGAAAGGATAAAAAGACTTCATGATGCGCGTATAAAAAGTGAAAAACAATTTAAAGTAGGCGACCAGGTACTTCTTTATAACTCTCACCTTCGTTTATTTCCTAGAAATTAAAGTCTAGATGTTCCGGACCTTTTACGGTTAACGAAGTTTAAAGGTAAACGGTCACCGGCTTAAACTTTATTTAGTAGAACCCATAGACCCATAGAAACCGCAATGGAGGTGCTTCACCTCCATCGCATGAACTAAAATGTCAAAACTATGAGTCAAGCTATCGACCCCGACAAAAATTTAGCATGTTTAGTTTTAGTTTTTAGCTTTTTAGGTTAAGTTAAGTTTTAAATATAAAAAATATAATAATAATAATAATAATAATAATAATAATAATAATAATAAATCGTGGCCCTGGTACTTAGGACTAACCGGGCTGAACTCGGTTTTTTATCTATTTGTTTTTATTTTTATGTGTTTTTATTTTATGTGTTTTAAGGAATTAATGTAATCTAGGAGTTCTATGAAATGAAATTTAATTGAGTTTTAGGGATAATATTTGCACACACTAATAGAAATTTCATGACCTAATCACAATGGTATGCCAATTTTTGTGACCTAATCCGACTCTAGGGCTCGGTTCGACCCATTTCGTGACAAATCCGAGTATGATCCAAACCCTAGATCCAAGTTCCTTCAAGTATTGAGTTGTGTTTAGGAAAAAATTTTGTTTATACTTGGTTGTGTTGTTGGTGTGTGATGTTTGAACACTTAATCTTATTTTCTTTGTATGAATGCTGCTAGACATTATTATTATTATTATTATTATTATTATTATTATTATTATTATTATTATTATTATTATTATTATTATTATTATCATCATCATCATTTATGTACTATGCCCACTTATGGCATCACGGGTTTTATACTCGTGCCTGCTTTATGTTTTGTGTTTTTTGTTTGTGGTTGTATTTGTAGATATTGTGCAGGTATGATACATTTAGTGTTAAAACAACCCGACAACGTGGGGAGATTTGATATATAAGAATTTATACACCTTTTCAGCACTAAAATATCTCCAAATAAGCGTAATTTCGGAAACTATATTAGAATAAATTATTACTAATGTTTAGTATTTCTATCTATAGGTAAATATAGTCCTAAGAAATAAAACAAGATGAAATAAAAAGAAAAACGGAGATAAACGGTGAATACTGACTCAACACACCCCATGGTGAATCAAGACATGGCCATGCCTAGAGCATATTAAGTAAAGACAAAAATTAGGAACTCAATATGTGGCCATGTTAACCAAAACACACCCCATGTCATCAAGAGCAAGAAGAAAAATAGAAGGTTTTGAAGCAAAACTTGGTCATGCCTTCCCAAAACAGGGTCATGTCTTCAGTAAGAGAAAATGACAAAATTGGAGGAGTTTTGGACTATTGTGGACTCACCACGGCCGTACCTTGCTTAACACGATCATGCCTTCCCTTGTTGTATGATCTGACAACGAGCATTTAAGAAAATAAAACAAAAGAAGTTAACATGGCCGTGTCCAGGCATCCCATAGCCATGCCCAACTAAACTGGTTGTGCCCAACTCAACATGGTCGTGTCGTTCCCAACTCAACATGGCCATGCCGAGAAAAAAATTCATGTTGTACTTTCTTACACCACTACCAGACAAAAAGGTCACCACGACGACCGATTTTTGCTAAACACGGCCGTGTTTTGGGATCCACGTCAGCCTATAAATTGAATGATCATCTTTCTCATTCAACACCCCTTGGAGAGGCATTTAATACACCTTCCTCTTCATTTACTCCTCTCCAACCACCTCTTTTCACCACAATTAATAATGGAACTAATCTCATCCAGTTTTTTAAAAACGGGTTCAAACCTGCCGGTTGAACCGGTTAAACCGGATTTCACAGAGTAGGCCGGTATTTTGAGTCTAGTTTTTTTCACCGGTTTGCTAGAACATCGTACTGGCGGTTTTTGTCTAAAATTACGGATTTTTACCGGAAAACCGGTTTTAAGTCCGATAATTTTTTTATTTTTGCAGCACATATTTTTTCAAAATTATCTTTAACCCAACAATTAACATTCAAACGTGTAAAATTTATGACCATTTTTTTAAAATTGAGTGCTTTTTCATTATTTTTTTAATATGGATTAAATTTTGGATTATTTTTTGTTATGGAATCATTTAGTTTTAGGTTATTTTTGGACTGAAGTTACTTTTATAGAAAATTATTAGGTAAACTATTTAACCAGTTGAACCTCTTGGTATAACTCGGTTTTACCGGCTGTACCATTTTTTAGCCCAATCCGGTACAAGTAAAATACTGGTTTTAAAACATTGATCCCATCCATCAAATCCTTGAAGATTAAGGAGAATAAGCTCTTAGAAGAAGTCATTAGCATCAAATATTAGTCATCCAAATTGATTAGATTGTTTTAATTTGATCATGTTTGTATCTATTACTTTGATAATTAACATTATGTTTATTATTAGCTAAACTTCCATAGTATCATCTTGGCTTATAATGAATCATAATTGAAGTTTAATAATGAAAGTAAACATGTGATTGGTTTTTAATAACTACTAGTTATGTTGCAATTATCACTTGATGAGCAATGTTAAAATACTCTTAAAAGATACCCAAGTGCTAAGCTTGATGATAAGCCAAGAAATTGCTAGTCTTGAGAAGTGTTGGCGAACTTTAAAATAGACACCAAGACTCCGAACTCCGAACTCTTGTGAGGAATTGGTTGATAAATTAAGAATCATTAAAACCAAACCCCAAATACCGAGCTTGACGATAAGCCCGGGAACTGCCACTCTTGTGAGGGTTTGGAGAGTAACTTAAGAATCTTTAAAGAGCAGCCAAGATCCCGCGCTTGATAACAAGTCGAGAAATCATCATTCTTGTAAGGGCTTGGTTGGGCGAAAAACGTGAATCTTAATATTGGCATGGACCAAATAGAATATTAATAGTAATTTACCATTTTAGTATAGGAATTATCAACAATGTTATGAAAACGGATTGTTGGTGGTCATCCACTAAGATCGGTTAATTACTCGTTTAGTGAGTGTGCAACATAACCAATTTTAAGCAACTCTTGAGTGGTTATTACACGAGTTCTATATTTGTTCAAGAGTTGTGCGGGTTAATACTTGGTAATTCAAGGTTAATCTTTTAAAACTCAACTAATCTTAATTGATATTTTATGTTTAATACAAAGTTTATTTTACTAAAGTATCAAACACAATTCACTAAGTAATTTAAGGGACTGTCTCATCTTAAAAGTGAGTTATCTTATGAATATTTATCATAAACCACTTGCTTACATAAAGTGATTCTTTAGTGAAGATCATGAAGTTAAGCATATCTGTTTTTTTAATTATCATGGAATAACATGACTTAGAATTAAGGTGTTATTCCCACATTTAATCACTATAGCAAGCTTATATCACATGTTTACTAATCCACTATTAAAATCAAGTTAAGAGGAGTTTTAACCAAGATGATATATTTTTATCTTTGATCTACTTTCTATCTTAAAATATAAAAAAACCCTAAAATATTGTCTTTTAATTTACGTTTCTTAAAACTCATTTACTAAAACCAAAATGATTTTCACTTCCGGTTAAATAAATGCAATGATTTGGTAGTAAAACTTTATAAGTGTGTCCGTGGATCTATATTTGGTTCTTACCTATACTTTACTACATATACAATAAGTACACTTGCCTATTTGTGTGTGGTTTAGTTAACATAATAATCAATTTTATAAACTTGAAACTCAACATTGTGTGAACAAACATTTGAAAAAATTAACACCTTTTCCATACTATACCTATCGCACACTTTTAACACTCTTACCGAACCACGCCTTAGGAGATTGTCTTAATCCATAAATTTCTACTTTTAGCTTGCAAACTTACCCCGTTTGTGACTTGCCTTCGAGCCCTTTTGATTGCTCCATACGAATCATATGATCTAAGTCGCAGTAAAAAAACACATTACTCATTTCCATTTTCCATATCCTCCAATTCTTACTTGTTGCCGCGGCTAGGATTACTCGAACGATGGTGAGTTTTGCTACGGGGATAAAGGTATCCTCATAGTCTATGCCAAGTTGTTGTGAAAAAACTCGAGCATCCAACCGGGCCTTGAACCTATCTATAGACCCATCTTCTTTCCTCTTCAGTTTAAATGCCCACTTACATGTCACAGCCTTGACATCATTAGGTTTTGGAACGAGTTCCCAAGTCTTGTTTTTATGCAACGTTGAGACTTCATCTGTCATAGCCTGAACCCAGTCAACTCGTTTACTTGCATGTTCATAAGTCTCTGATTTGGTTCTCAGTCTTCTTCGGTTAATGCTACACTAGCCTCATACTTGCCATTAGGCTTTCTAACCCACGTTGACCTTCTTAGTTCAATTCTTGGATCAGTACTAATTTTTGATGAATGATGAACCCCACTTTGCCCTGGGTTTTGACCCTGTTGTTGTGGTCCTTAACTATTTCTGCTTGAGTTTCATCATCAACAAAACCCAAAGTTATGCTTGAGTTATTTAATTCTTCTAACAACTTATTTAAATCAGGTAGGCTCTCTTTTTCATTCGACCACCACGACGAATTATAGTCAAACACAACATGTCTAGAGACATAGCATTTTCTTGTTGCCGGGTTGCAACAATGCCACCCCTTTTTCTCTTGCCTGTAACCCACAAAGATGCAACGTATAGCTTTCTTTTCCATTTTTGTTCTAAGGTGATTCGATATAAAAACATAGCATACACATTCGAACACTCTCATATGATTAATGTTCGGTCTCACCTTAAAAAACTTTTCATAATGCGACACGTACTCTTGATTTTGTGGTGGTAATCTATTGATCACGTAAGCCACCGTCATCATAGCTTCAGCCCAGAATCTCGCCGACACGTTTTTCGTGTGCATAATGCTTCAACATACTTTAGCTAAGTGCCTATTCTTGCGTTCCAATACATCATTTTGTTCGGGTGTGTTCGAACACGTTAATTGTCTTCTTATGTTGTGCTCCTTCAGATAATTCGGAAATTCAGTGTCTAGATATTCGCCACCATTATCTTATCTAAGACATTGAATTTCTCTGTTCGTTGTCATCTTGGCTTCGATTTTGAACACTTTGAATTTCTCGAATGCTTGAGACTTTTCTTTAATAAGATCAACCCGAACATAATGCGAGTAATCATCAATAAAAGTTATCATAAATCTCAAACCTGAAATTGACGGATGTTTGACCGGTCCGAACACATCGGAGTGAATCAACTCTAACAGTGCCTTGGCTCTGTACTTGGAATCATCGAACGGTTGTTGCTTGGATTTATCGAACTGAGAGGCAGCGCGTCTATTTCCTTATTCACCTCCAGTTGTGGTAGCCCAACGACTAGCTTTTTTTTCTTCATCAAATCGAGTCTATCGTACCCGGCATGGCCTAGTGGATTATGCCACCAATATGCGTTTTGTGTTTTGTTTGTTCTTTCCACATATGCGATTTCTTCCGAAAGTACATACTGTGTCGTTAATTTTTGCCTCACAACACGGGTTCGTCTTTGGTTTCGAACTCGTCATATATTTTCACATCCTTCAGTCCAAACAAAACATTTATTCCCATGGAGGTGACCTGTAGTACATAAAACAAATTCTTTTTCATACCTGGAACATGAAACACATTGTTCGTCACAAACTCCTCTCGTTCGATGCATGTGGAAATTTTATGTTACCTATATGGGCTATATGGTGTCTTGAATCATCAACGATTATGACCACTCGATTTCCATTATACTTTGTAGGTTGTGAGATTCGTTCTTTATCCCTGATCATGTGATTAAAGCACCTAGAGTCCACGATCCACTCTTCACGGGCGTTAGGTTGAACTGATGCGGTGAATGCATTCTCGTCTTGAACCTTTGCAACATGTGCCTTGACATCTCATGGATCTTCTTCGTGTACAACAGTTGTGTTTCCTTTTGTTGGAATACCGTATGCCCGAGACACATAATTAGGTTAATGTGGCTAGTCGTGTTTGATCCAAGTCGGGTCATACCCAATAACGAGTTAGACACACACCAATTATGTATTTGTTGAGATATGATCTATAAAACAAATACAGAACACGACACATTCAGAAATCGGGTTTCTGAATAATTACTTGAAAGTGTTAAATAAATTAATTGGTTAATTTATTTATTCAAATAATTATTATTGGAATGATTATTTAAACATGTGTTCTTTTATAAAATGGTTTATAAAAGAAGGGGTGTTTATATATTTTATAAGGTATAAAATATATATATCATTTAAAACATGAGTCACATACACTCCATACACTTGGTCAAAGTTGGTAAAGAGTTGATGTAGGTTGAGTAAGACTTACTTGACCAAGACCTAACCAAGGATTTGATTGAGATATGATCTCATTTTAAATAGCATCAACATACTTTCAAGTAAGAAGAGATAGATACAATACCTTTTCTCTCTTGCTTTTGGTTCGGCCGAAGACAAGAAAAGAAGAAGTTCGGGTCTCGTTTTTTTTTCTCGTGTTCAAGCTCCCTAACATAGCTCGGTGTGTGTTGGAGGCTCGGGGTATCTTCCGTTTGAGGATCTTCCCTTTGAAAGTCTAGCATCAACATCATCATCTTCTTCAACCATCAACTACATCTCTTAAAGGTTTAAGAATGTAAGTTTTACAATCTTTGATAGTTTAGTTTTTTCCCGTATTATTTGATCTTTTGTCTCGGGTTTCTAATCTTAAGATTAATGGTAATCTTGAAACAAGAATAAAGGGTTATTCATAGATTAACATATCATATAAACTTGTAATATATATATATATATATATGGATACATATGTTTAAGTTTGTGATTATCACGCTTCCGCCTTAATTAATGACTAGTTAAATGGTTAACTAAGTTTAAAATTTCCATAGAAACCCAACAAATGGCATCAAGAGCCGGGATACGGGAAACTAAGCTTCGGGTTTTCGGTTTTATATTTTCCCCTTGAAAGATTTTATACAAAAAATTAACATGCATGATTTTTTGTATTTAATCTTGTTATATTTTTTTGGCTTTGTTCAAAAAAAAAAAATAATATAAAACCGAGTAAATGGGCCGAAGCCCAATTCGGGTGATATTGGGCCGAAGCCCACTTGTTTTGGTTATTGGGCTAACCGAAAAAAAAAGGGGGAGAAAGCTATATGGGCCGAAGCCCATTTTTGGTTAAATGGGCCGAAGCCCATGAGACTTCCTATTGGGCCGAAGCCCATGTGTTTTGCACATGTGGGCCGAAGCCCATAATCAAATTATTGGGTTGGACTAAGCCCGATAAGGTCAAGGGGTTTTGGAACGGGTTCCTAAGACATAACGGGTTATGTTTGTTAAAACTAGACCGAGCCGTAGACCAAATGGATGTTTGTTGTGATTGTAATTAATTATTCAAAGTTTCGGTTTGTAATAATTAATTAGGGGCAATTTTGTAATTATTTATTCATATGGGTATGTAATAAATAGATTACTTGCAATATCTTTATTTTGTAGAAAAATGTATTAGGACATTTGTTTTGTAAAATTAAAGAAGGTTGCAAAATTGGAAGCTAAGGTCCAAATTACAAGCCCATTGGATCACAAAAGGGGTTGAAGAAGATGCTCGACGTTTTTGGATGCGGGATCGAGTGGGAGCTACAACATCCATGTGTCATGTGTCCCTTAGGATCGGACCTAAGACACACACTTGTTTCGGCTAACAAGTGTGGTCTAACTTAGTGGCTCGTGTCTAGTATAATTGTGTATGCTTGTTAATTGATTGTTTGATTATGTGGTTGTTAGATATTAGGATATCAACTTCGTCACATAGAATTAATTAACAAAGCATAAAACGGGTTCTAATAATTATCGGTAATCACGTGACACGTAGTTTAATAAAATGGATTTATTAACTAGCCGTCTCACGCCCATAAAAATGGTTTTATTATAAATTAGAATTTTTGAAAATGGTTTCAAAATTATCATGTTACTAAATGCATGTTAGAACATGATTTAAAGTTTTACAACTAGAATTATTAAAACTAAAAATCCTTTTAAAATTAAGGATAACAAGTTAAACACCATCCTTTTGTATAACGCTTAACATATTAGTAAGCTCTTAGTGGGAAAAAGGTCACCTAACCGCGTAGAGTAAATTAATATGTTGAGGTAATATTGGCATATAAATGGGAAAAAGGTCACCTAACCGTTTGTATGTTGATATTACAAGTTGATACAAGTAGGACGACTTAAATTAGAACCATGTGAAGAGGGTCACCCAAGCATGGGGTCTAATAGGTGTTGATGGGATAAACATGCCGACACGAAATATGATTTCGAACCGGTCCCATAAACTCTAGAAGTTGCAAAAGGGTTTGCAATTGTTATGAATAACTACCTTGATAAACCGACAATGGGAAAAAGGTCACCTAACCGGAGTCGTGTTTATCGTTGGATTCTAGATTTTAATTATTAATTATATTTGGTATATATATAAAAGGGTATTAATAATTAAAATATGTAAAACACTAAAATGAACTTAATTAAAATTCTGCAGATGGCCGCACACGTCGACGACAACATAATCCCTAACGTCCAAAACGTATCTCTCCGATCTATTCTCGCTAAAGACCGTCTTAACCACAATAACTTTTCGGATTGGTTCCGAAATTTAAGGATTG
>NW_027497714.1:0-48766 GCF_021521415.1 Bidens hawaiensis | reverse complement strand
GCAAGATTTTGATCAGTTCCAACTTTGCGAATACATATCTTTCTTTTTTCAACTTCATCCCTTATGTAGTTGAATCTCCGCTCTATGTGCCTTGTCTTTTGGTGCGAACGAGGTTCCTTGATTTGAGCAATCGCACCCTCGTTGTCACAAAAGATTTCTAGGGGTTCTTGAATGGTAGGGACCACCCCTAGATCAGTAATGAATTTCTTCAACCATGCAGCTTCCTGAGCTGCCAATGAAGCGGCGATGTATTCTGATTCTGTAGTGGACAATGCTACCACTTCCTGTTTTGAGCTCTTCCAAGAGACAGCTCCTCCATTAAGAGTGAACACATACCCAGATTGTGATCGAGAATCATCTCGATCAGTTTGGAAGCTCGCATCCGTGTAACCTTTTATAGCGAGTTCCTCCTCACCAGATCCATATATCAGAAACATATCCTTAGTTCTCCTAAGGTATTTCAATATGTTCTTAACAGCCATCCAATGACTGTTTCCTGGATTCTGTTGGTATCTGCTTGTCATGCTCAAAGCGCATGACACATCCGGTCTAGTACATATCATCGCATACATGATGGATCCTATAGCAGAAGCATATGGGATTTGTTTCATTATCTCTTGCTCACCCTTTGAGCTTGGACATTGAGCTGAACTCAATATAGTCCCTCTTTGAATAGGTACCAAACCTTTCTTGGAGCTTTCCATCTTGAACCTTTTCAAGATTTTATCAATGTATGTACTTTGGTTCAAACCTATCAAGCGCCTTGACCTATCCCTATAGATCTTTATTCCCAAAATATAGGCAGCTTCACCAAGATCCTTGATGGAAAATCTACTTCCAAGCCAAGCCTTAACGCTTTCCATGGTTGGAATGTCATTTCCAAATAGTAGAATGTCATCGACATACAATACTAAGAAGGTAATTATACTCCCACTAGCTTTCTTATACACACAAGCCTCATCAGCGTTCTTGATGAATCCAAAATTTTTGATTTCTTCATCAAAACGATGATTCCAAGTTCTAGATGCTTGTTTCAATCCATAGATTGATTTCTTTAACTTGCATACTTTATTAGGATGTTTCGGATCGACAAAACCTTCAGGCTGAACCATATAGACATCTTCCTCAAGATATCCATTTAGGAAAGCGGTCTTGACATCCATTTGCCAAATTTCATAATCATAATGTGCAGCTATGGCAAATAATATCCTAATAGACTTTAGCATTGCCACAGGCGAAAAAGTTTCATCATAATCAACCCCTTGAGTTTGAGTGAAACCCTTAGCTACAAGTCTTGCTTTATAAGTATCCAAGTTTCCATGCATATCAGTTTTTCTTTTGAAAACCCACTTACTTCCAACAGCTTTGGAGTTGAGTGGTGGTTCAACCAATTCCCAAACTTGGTTGTCATACATGGATTGCATCTCAACGTTCATGGCTTCAAGCCATTTGTCACAATCATTCTTGGACATTGCATCACGGTATGTGGTTGGTTCATCCGAATCTACCACGTAGCAACCTTCTACAAAAAATCCATATCTTTCAGGTGGATTGCTAACTCTACCAGATCTGCGAACGTTTTGTGTGTTTTGATCAACCACTTGATCACTTTCAACAACCTCTTGTTGAGTGCTAGTATCAACCAATTCTGTATCATCTTGTGGTTCTTGATCCTCATCAAATTTCATTGTTCTATTATTAGTTCCTTCCTTAAGGAACTTAGTTTCCAAGAACTTACCCTTTCGAGCAATAATAACCTTTTGCTCACTAGGGTCGTAAAAGTAATATCCTAAATCATCTTTAGGATAACCTATAAAGATACACTTAGTGGATCGGACTTCTAATTTGTTTGGGGTGTATTGCTTTACATAAGCTTCACAACCCCAAACTTTTAAGAATGATAGCGATGGAACCCTTCCATGCCATATTTCAAAAGGTGTCTTCTCCACTTTCTTGGTTGGAGCCATATTCAATATGCGAACGGCGGAAAGTAAAGCATAGCCCCAAAATGATAGAGGTAAAGTGCTTCTAGCCATCATCGATCGAACCATATCTAATAGGGTACGATTTCTCCTTTCAGACACACCATTATGTTGTGGTGTTCCAGGTGGAGTAAGTTGTGAAATAATTCCACAACTCTTAAGATGATCTTGAAAAACACCACTTAGGTATTCACCTCCTCTATCACTACGAAGTACTTTGATTGTGGTCTTGAGTTGTCTTTCTACTTCAGTTTTGAAGTCTTTGAACATTTCAAAAGCTTCATCTTTGTGTTTCATTAAGTACACATAACCATATCGACTATAATCGTCAATAAAGGTAATGAAGTATCTTTCACCATTCCTAGTCATTGGTCTAAAAGGACCACATACATCCGAATGTATGATACCCAATAATTCTTTTGACCTTTCAAAAGTTTTATTAAAGGGTTGCTTTGTCATTTTGCCTTGTAAACAAGATTCACATACATCAAATGAATCATACTCATTTGTTTCTAGAATACCATTCTTGCGAAGAGTTTGCATGCGATTCTTGCTTATATGTCCAAGGCGACAATGCCAAAGATAGGAATCACCCAAGTCCTTCTTGAGTTTCTTGGTGTTGACATTGTACATTGAACTACTATGTGACGCACCAATTTGATCTATTTCATATATACCATTCATGGGTATAGCTTTAAAATAAAATATGCCATTCATCAAAACATGAATATCATAATCTATAAATTTAAGATCAAAGCCACATTGTTTTAAAAGGGACACGGAAATAATGTTTCTTCTTAACTTAGGAGCATACAAAACATTCTTCAAAATTACTTCCAAACCACTTGGAAGCTTTAACATGTAGTCTCCTTGGGCTTGGACTTCAACTCTTGCTCCATTGCCCATAAAGAGACTAATGTCCCCTTTGTTGAGTTGTTTACTTCTTTTGAACCCCTGCAACAAATTGCAAATGTGAGTTCCACATCCGGTATCAAGTACCCATGTATTTGAAGAAATAACATTTAGTTCAATATGTATAGTAAAGATAATACCTGAGGTATGCCCCGCATCCCTCTTATCTTTTAACGCTTTGAGATAGGTCGGACAATTCCTTTTCCAATGACCTATCTCTCCACACTCAAAGCATGGATCTTGCGCCGCAACCTTTTGCTTCTTTTCCTTCGGTTTGGTGGGCGTGATGGCTTTCCTCTTTCCCTTTCCTCGGACGTGGCCCTTGCCCTTAGCAACACTTGCTTTGGGGTTGGAGTTATGTCCCCTTTTTCCTTCATCGATTGTTAGAACGGGTAAAGCCTTTTTACCCATTCCCGCTTCGGCCGTTCTTAGCATTGCGTGAAGCTCACCAATGCTTTTGTCCCACCCATTCATGTTATAATTCATGACAAAGGTTTCAAACCTTTTGGTCAAAGAGTTGAGGATCAAATCCGTAGCCAACTCATTAGACACGGGACAATTCAACCTACGAAGCTTTTCGATGTAGCTTTTCATCTTTAGGACATAAGATGAGACGGTTTGGGTTTCCTCCATACGACATGCATGAAACGCTCGAACCGTTTCGAAACGTTCCGCTCTAGCTTGTTGAAGGAACATTTCCTTCAATTGAGTTATCATGTCGTATGCCCCATGATGCTCGAAATCCTTTTGGATTTCGGGAATCATAGTCCCTAACATGAGGCAAGAGGCTTGTACCGAATCTTTGGTGTACTTGACCCAATCGTTGTAAACCTCCTCATTTTCCACGTCAGGCTCGTCGGGAATGGGATCGTCTAAGACATATGATATCTCTTCTTGCTTGAGAACTATTCTCAAGTTGCGATACCAATCCATAAAGTTATTATGGTTTAGACGATCCTTTTCAAGGATGGTTCTTAAGGATAGGTTACGGGTGTTATGGGTAGAGGTGTTGGCATTGTTAGCGGCCATCTACAAAATTTAACAAAATTCTAATTTAGTATTATAAACAATTTAATTATTAATACCCTTTTATTCCAGATTTTAAAATAATAATTAAATTCTAGAATCCAACGATAAATCAAATTTCGGTTAGGTGACCTTTATCCCGTTATTTGATTTAACAAGGTAGTCAACCTTGACAATTGCAACCCTTTGCAACTTCTAGATGTATGGGACCATTCGAAATCCTTATTTCGTGTTGGCATGTTTATCCCATCAACACCATTGGATCCCATGCTTAGGTGACCTTTATCACATGGTTTCCAATTCAAGTCGTCCTTCTTGTATAAACATGTAAGATTAACATACAAGTGGTTAGGTGACCTTTATCCCACAAATATGTTAATATTACCCTAAGTATATTAGTTTGCTCAAAATGGTTAGGTGACCTTTATCCCATTAAAAGTTCCCTAATACGTTAAGTGTCATACAAAAGGATGGTGTTAGACTTGTTTCCTTGGTAATATGAAAAAGGGATTTTAAATTTTCAAATATTCTAGTTGAAAAACATTATGCCATATCCTAACATGCATTTAGTAATATGGCGATTTTGAAAACCAATTTTCAAGGTTCTAGATATAATAAAACCAATTTTATTATATGTGAGTGATCGCTTAGTTTTAATAAACCCATTTAATTAAACTAATTGACGCGATATTACCAAATATATATTAGAACCCGTTTTATGCTTGTTGTCGTTCCTATGTGACGGTTTGGATATCCTAATATCTATCAACCACACATTACATTAAGTAAAACAAACAACCAAGCATACACATGCAAAATATAGTCATAACCGAAAACCGCTAAATTTGACCATACTTGTTAGCCGAAACAAGTATAGGTCATTAGTCACACCTAAGGGACAAAACATGACACAAGGATGGAATGTTGACTCCCACTTGATCTTGCATCCAAATGCTTCAAGTATCCTTTCCAAGTTGTTGTGTTCTTGTTGGGCTTGTTAATGGGCTCCAAACTTCCAAAAGTCTTCTTGGGCCCAAGAGTGAAATTTATGGGCCTAATGGGCTTGAATCCCATGATGGGCCGGTGAGGCCCAACAAGCCCAAAATTTCGGCCCAACCAATTTCACCAAATCTTGCATCTTCTAATTTTTTACAAAATGTATCCTAATACATATTTTTTTTTAAAAAAAAATGCAACTAATCTACTTATTACATACCATCTTATGAATAAATAAATTACATAAGTCTAAGATTATGAATTATTACAACCATATTGAATAATAAACATAATCAACATACATAAAACAACAATCAACACATCCAAGGTCTAGGTTTCGGTTATGACACATCCAAACATACCAAATGTTCTAAGCATGCAACCTAAGCAACCAATGCCCAAACATCACCAAAAAAAAACGGCCCCCCCCCCCCCAAGAGGCTACGGCCACCCCCCCAAAATTTTTTTACAATTTTGATATTTCATCATCCAAATGTTAAATGGTTTCCTAAGATCTTTCCATGCATGTCAAGATCTTACAAAACCATGAGGGGTAAAATCCACCAAATTTTCGGACCTCCCTTTTCACCCATGAAAAATCCGAAAAGTATGAACACAAAAGAAGCATAAGTCCTTGTAACCGGCTCTTGATGCCATTGTTGGATTTTATACAAGATTATCAAAGTTCAAATTAACCATATTTAATTAGAAAACGCAACGGAAGCTTAGATTTTAAAACTTGTTATGAACATACCATTATGTTAAAACTAAAACCCGGAGAACAAGGATCAATATTACAAGAACAAAATGCTCACAAAATGTAAGTTGTACCTTCTTATACCTTATAAGAAGATGTAGGTGGATGAAGAAGATGATGTCTTCAAATGGCAAGGTTGCAAAGGAGAAACCCTCAAGCTTTGTATACCCCAAGCTTTTGAGCAACAACACCAACTTGTTGCTAGGATTATAACACTTGAACAAGCTCACAAAACACCCAATTTTTCTGCCCAAAATGGCCGTGAGTTTTAGAGAGAGAGAGGAAGAGTGTTTTTGCTTGTTTTTAACACTTGAGAGTACTTTGAAGGAAAAGTAAAGTTGCATGTTATGTGTGTGGAGGATCAAAAAGGGAACCCATCATAAAATGCAAAGAGCATCTTGGTTTTGATTGGGTAAAACCACCACCCCACATGGGTGGCCGGTTTTTGTATTTATTTATTTATTTTTTTTTTTTGTTTTGTTTTAACAATTAAAACATCTCCATCTCATACTTTATAAAACTAATTTTATAAAACATACATGCTATCTTAATTATTTAACCAATTAAATAATTAATTTATATAAATAAATTATCCAGATAATTTATTTAAATCATCAAGTGTAATTATTTAGAAAACCAATTTTCTAATTGCGCAGTGTTCGGTATTCGTTTAAGTGATCAAATCACTAAAAGAATACATTTGGTGTTGTCTAGCTTGTTATTGGGTATGACCCGACTTGGATCAAACACAGTTAGCCACATTATGTGTCTCGGGCATATGAAATTCCAACACGGCCATGTCACTATCAGCCGCTGCCTACCCACCAACCACCAGCATGGCACGTGCGTAGCCCACAGTTGGTAGAAAAGGAATATTATACAGCTGGTTGTACCTGCTTGGAAACCTACCTTCGGCTATAAATACTCCAACACCTTGGAACGGTATTATTATCTTATATCTCCATATATTATCTGATATCTGCTCTAGCAATTTCTCTTAATATACACTTATATTGAAGAGCAATCTAGTCTGATTCTCACGCCGGAGGGTGGTCACAAGGAGGTACCCCCCCTTCTCAGTGACGAGCTCACGGTGTCTGTTTTGCAGGTCATCAGAGGAATAACCATCTTTGCCGGACCTAACCCTCGTGGGAAACATCTACTTGACCCTAAGATTATCCGTAATCTGCCGGGGTCGCTTTGTGTTTCTTCAGATTTATATATCCTTAATTTTTTCGGGAGTCACAACTGTATGCACGGGAAACGAGGACTTGTCTGTGACACCAAGTTGAAACTCTTAAATACGTTTAAATGAAGGTGCACATGCTTATGTTGCATTGATAAATTGATTTTACAATACAACTAACAATGGGCTTTACACTTAGCTCATACTTACATAATACTACCTCTATCATTTGACTAATTACGTTGTCTAATACACTGGTGTCATGACGAACTGAACTGATTCTGATTGAAAAAAAAAGTGCTACCAACGTCATTATTATTGAAACCAATACATGTACTTGTCTTTATGGGTTTTAATAGACTTCATTTTTATTTATTTTTGTTTTCTCATTCGTTTGCTATAGCAAGTGTGAATTGCCACGAACCGATCAGATTCACGCCGCGTATTGTAACCGAACAATTCCACTCAACAATGTTGAAGAAACGGTTGTATTCACGATAGAGTTTCTTTTGTATTGTAAGAGACATCCAGTATCGTATCGTACTGACATCGTGACAACTGAATCGACTCCAACCTTAAAATGTTGATACTGGTATAGAATTATTGGAATCCTGATCAATTTTTTTCTTAATCGATGTAAAACACATGCCAATATTGTTTCGAGTGTGTTTCACAACTTTCTTTTTTGAGGTGTTATAACAAAAGTAGAAATCTTACCCATTGATGGGCCTACCTATGTGACAAGGGGTTTGTCGTCCCCTGTGGAAATTTTGTTTAATATTTTTATGGTGTAACCTGTAAAAAATTTCACACAATGCCGTGTATAATATCAAGAATGGCCAATGAAAGTTTGAGACCGATCCAATTAAACTAAAAATTAAAATGTTCAAAAATATAGTTGTATAAATGTATTATAAATAAGAGAAAGTTATTATTTGCCTCCCTGGAAAATATCGTCGCGAGATGGATTAACCATTGAAAAAGAATTTGCGCATGATGTAACAATGTGTTTTTTATAATGACCAGAATACTCCCATCAGTGTTTATTATGATCAGAATGCTCCTTGCGGTGTTAATAATTGGTTAAATGACCATTATACCCTTCATCATCATCTTCAACATTCAAACACATCAAGAACATCAAGAACACAAACCCAGAAAATCAAGAACATCAATAACCCTAACACAAACACAAACCCAGAAAATCAAGAACATCATCTCCGTCAAAGAACCCTAACCCATAAATCTTATACAAACACATAAAAATCATCATTTAAACACACATTCATATCTTCATCTTCATCTTCATCATTCATCATTCATCTTCATCTTCTTCACCCGCAACCTATCACCGCCGCCGTCACCACCATTATTTCGACACACCACCACCACCGTAGCCCAAAAATCACGAACACGTTGCCGGAAATCAACATACCCACTACTCATATCTTCATCTTCATCACCACCACCCATCTTCTTCACCCGTAACCCGTCACCGCCGCCGTGTCGCCGTTGCCGTAGCTTCTAATCCGTCCCCGTCGCCATCGCCGTAGCTTCTAATCCCTTAGATATATGTTTTTTTAATTCTTGTACAAAACCCATGTGGTTAGGGGTTTAAATCTGGATGAAGATGATAAATATGTTGGTTGATGTTTGTTCGTGTTTGGTGGTGGAGTTCATTTTCTGGTGGACGGTGGCGGCAGAGGATGATGAGAGTTTTGGAGGTTATGAGATGATGATGATGATAATCTAGAGTTTATATCTTCATATTTTTTTCTTATTTTTGTTATTATTACATATTATTAGAGAAAACTATTATTAATAGATATTATTATTATTATTTATCAAATAACTAAAGTGCCTTGAACCAAACGGTCAACTAACACTAAACAACATAAAGGGGCTCAATACGCGCAACCAGGGGCTCATGTGATCATTATAAAAAACACATTGTTACATCATGCGCAAATTCTTTTTCAATGGTCAATCCATCTCATGACGATATTTTCTAGGGAGGCAAATTGTAATTTTCTTTATAAATAATTTGTCCAATTAAAGTTGAGTTTAATACTAAACTTTTAAGCCCAATACCCAACCTAGCATATTAACCTTTACCCAATTTTTTGTTCCAATACCTAACCAATCCACATGTAGCCTAATTAAAATAAGTGGGGTTTAGATTCTAATTTGTTTGAAGCTGGTAAACCGTCTACCTGACCTCTGATCTGATATCACTGATCGATCACTCATGTTATGACCTGCTGACAAGCCAACGTCCTCCACCTATCTCGGTGTCCTTCTAGTCTACACTCCAAACTCGAGTCCACATTAGTTATATTGTATTTTTATTATGCAATTCTAATGATGTTTACGGTTGTATGATATTTTGTTTGACTATCTTCTTTTTTTATACATGAGCTAACCAAATTAGACCTTACCAGAACGGTAAAAAAACTAATTATTATTGATTTGACCCGACTCGAATGACCGAACCATGTTGATTTTTTTATATAACTTAGTACTAGTCCAAAAATTTCAAACCAATGTGAAAAAATTTTTTAGATTCGTCACCAATTATACCAATACCATAATGAACCGAAATGACAACATCTTAATTGCACAACCACATGTTTCTAGAATTCTACTATTATGCTAAACTCACTTTCTAAAATCTGCTAAATAGTTATAAGGATCATTGTGGTTATCACATATAGTGTTTGATGAACCAATTACCCCCACACCTCGATTTCCAAAAGATATTCTTTCCATGTCATTATTTTCAACTCTAATCATCGCTGCACATTTTTTTGGGACAATTACATATTTCCTCTTATTAAGTTCAAAAATTACATATATATCCAGGCCTAAAACTTAATTTACATATATCCCCTTAGTTAACACCAAAATTATCAAATATAACCAATTTGATTTATTTTATTAATAAGAAATACTGACATGACTATTTTGCCCTTTCTTTTTCCTTTTTCATTTTCAATTCATGTCGGAAAATTGCAATTTTACCAAAAATATAGACTTTAACTTGGATGAGCCAGAAAATTGCCTCCACCACTTGGCGGGAAATTTATTTTCTTTCACCAGTTGCCGGAAAAACGGCCAAGAACCCCACTCACCTTCACATCATCATCATCATCATCATCATCATCATCATTGCCACACTCACCCCTTCGTCGAAAAAAGATTCACCAGATGAAAAAAAACTATGTTGGATCTGAAACACATCAGGTGGCCAGGTGTGCATTTCTTTCTCATGACTTATGGAATAAATAAAAGTTGTTTTTTATGAAGAAAATTGACTTGGGAATTGATTGTTGATATATATATATATATATATATATACACACACACCATGTTTTAGGTAAAATCTTGTTCTTGATGCATTTGATGATGAGTATGGTGGTACTGTTGTAAAATCAGAGAAACTACCATCAACTTCACTTTGAAGTAAAGAGGTAAAACTCATTTATTATATTATTACACGTCACCTGCCGGAGAACCAACGAGTTGCGATGGTGGTTTGCAGATATCGTCGACAAGAGATATCACCGGATATGTGATGAAGATGAAGAGAGGTTGTGGATGAGGATGAGATGACTTGTATTTTCTTGTAAGTTTGTGAAGGGCATTTTTGTCTAAATGTATAATATTATAATAGAAGGGGATATATGTAATTTAAGTTTATGTGTTGGGTATATTTGTAATTATGTTACTTAATAAGGGGATATATGTAAACCCTCTTTTTTGTATCCTTAGTTATTGTTACCAGCACTCAATTTTTCTCTATTTTTAACAATTCCACAACCAGAGGTGCTCTACTCGAGCAGAAGCTCCATGATGCTACGGGTCCATCTAATTAAATTTATATAGTCCTTGAAATAGAGGTGCACAAAAGAACCGGTTCTGGACCCGACCCGACGTTTCTTACTCGGAACCGGACCCGACCCTACCCTACCCGCGGGTACGGGCTAGGCTTTGGTTTTCACCCGAGAACTGCATCCTGAACCGTAACCGACCCGGACCGGCGGAACCGGTTCCGCCAATACCCGGTCAAAACCCGACCCTACCCTACTCGAAACTCAAAAAAACCTGATGGAACCGGTCAAAACCCGCTATACCGGGAACCGGTTCTTACCCGGACCCGGTTTTGAATTTTGTTGACCATACTCGGTTCCGGTTCCTACCCGGTTCCGCTTCCTGAGAATACCCGACTTGTGCACCTCTACCTTGAAACTTTTAACATATTATTTCTACAACTTTTGGTAAAAACACTGGTGTCCCAAACCTCAAGCCCACCTTAAATATCATCTTAATTGTGTGTCAATGGTGGAACAAGAACTTGTCCACTTGGGTCATAACATGATTTTAGCCAAACGTTCATTAATTGCTTAACGCAATGTCTAGTTTGCGATAAGTTTACTTTTTCGATCTAGTTTTTTCTATATGTTATGGTAGTGAGTCGACATCAGTTTGGTCGGTTTCAGTTACGCTCTTTAAGGGGCCATAACTAAAACATAAATGATGTCCGTAAAATCCAGTCGTTGGTAAATCTCGCACGTTGTCTGTTCTGGGCTTTGTAGTGGTGAGTCGACGCGAATAACCGTTTAACCATCAAACTTAAAACAAAAAAATAAAAAATAAAAACCAAAAAATATATATAATACTTGACCCGGTCAGGCCCCGCCAAGTGGGCCAATCATAGTCCAGCGGAGCCAAACTCTTCTTCTGTTATATATAATAATGTGTGCTTAAAGTTTTATCACCAAATATCTTACTAAACGACATCTTAAGTAAAATTTATAGTGTATATATATAAGTAAAAGAATAAAGTTACGGTAATATATACAAAAAATCGATTGGTTGGTTAATTATTTGTTAAGTAAACATACAGAAAAAAAATTATTAAACAAACATTTGATCAATAACAAAACCAAAATATGAAAATTATTTTAACTTTTGAGTGATGTGTCTCACTGAGCCTGCAAGGTCTATTTTCTATGTTCAACCCTGAACACATACAAATAATTAAAAATAAGTTGAAATAGGTTTTGACTTTGATAGTTGATCAATTTTCTAGCTATTTCTTTTACACAAAATTGCCAAACTCTCTATTTTGAATTTTCGATAACTTGTTTTTGAGTTGCCAATTCGGATACTTGACGAGTGACTAACCCATCCGATCATGTTCCTTAGATATCATCTTAATTGTGTGTCAGTGGTGGAACAAGAACTTGTCCACTTGGGTCGTAACATGATTTTAGCCGAACATTCATGAATTGCTTAACACAATGTCTAGTTTGTGATAAGTTTACTTTTATCGATCTAGTTTTTTTTCTCTGTTTTTAGTCTTAATGTTTGCTTATATTCCTATCACCAAATATCTTTTAAAATGATATCTTAAATAAAAATAATAGAGTATATATAAAGGTAAAAGAATATAGTTATGATAATATAAAACAAAGTTGATTAATTGTTTATTTATTTGTAAAGTAACATACTGGAAAAAAATATTAAACAAACATTTGAACAATAATAAAACCAAAATATGAAAATTATTTTAACCCTAGAGTGATGTCTCTCAGTCAACCTACAAGGTCTATTTTCTATTTTTAAATACTGAACACATATAAATTATTAAAAATAAGAAACAAATTCTGACTTTGATAGTTGATCAACATTCTAGTTGTTTCTTTTATTGATAATTGCCAAACTCTCTATTTTGAATTTTGGATAACTTGTTTTTGAGTTGCCCAAGAACTTGTCCACTTAGGTCGTAACATGATTTTAGCCGAATGTTCATGAATTACTTAACACAATGTCTAGTCTGTGATAAGTTTAATTTTATCGATTTAGTTTTTTTTTAATCTATTTCTAGTCTTAATGTTTGCTTAAGGTTCTATCACGAAATATCTTATAAAATGACATCTTAAATAAAAATTATATTGTATATATAAAGGTAAAAGAATAAAGTTACGGTAATATATAAAACAAAATTGATTGATTGTTTAATTATTTGTAAAGTAAACTGTAAGTCCCAAATCAGGATCATTCAATACGTTATCAAACAAGCTCGTCGTTAGGCGGAAACTAACATCAAGGTGATTCAATAATAATGAAGAACAAACATATACCAACACACAATAATCTTTAAAACACACGTTGTATTAACGTCGGGTGCTTAAGCCTTCAATATCGATTGTAATATGATTGGAATCCAAACCATGTAAGCTACTAACCACAACCAACTTCATAAATTCTCAACCACCCGTCTAATGACCTAATACAATATATATATAGATAGCCTAGCATACCTTCGGCCCAAGCCCAAAGCACAAGCCCACCGAAAACACTATGTTTTTGTGTTACATATATATTAAGCCCAATAAGATCAAGTGTAAACCGTATAATAAGCCTAGCCCAACAATCTCCCCCTTGGTTTATTGCTTTATCTTCATTTACGCTCCACAACTTCAGCATCAGCCTCACGGTAAGCACCTGTCCATAAACCAATGCGGATTATCGATCCCACCATTCCTGTATACTCCTTCGCAGCTGGCTCATAAAGTGGTAGAACTTCAATCTAAAAGCCGCTAAGAGTCTTAATATCTTTCTCTCCAAACTTTAGTAGGTCTCGTGGATCAACAATACGATACTGACCCTTCCTTAGCCTTATAACTACTGTAGCAGTTTCACCATCATAAGTGTGACATTCGTCAATTTGGGTCATCTTATATTTTCTTTTATTATAAAACTGACCCGTTTTGTATCCCGAACCTTTCAATAATATAAAAATGATGAATTTTATGTTACATATTTGTTTTATGGTTGTCGGATCTTAATAACATATTTTACAACCCTTAAAATGCCCCTAAAACGCTCAAAACGAACTTTAGAGACTAAAACTGCCAAAGTTAAAAATCAGATTTTCCCCTTTGCGACCTTAGCGCCGCGCTAAGGAGCCCTACAGCAACCATATTCGTTTGTGTTGATATTATCACTTGTTGACACTTTAAACCAATGAGAAATCTTGGAAATATCTAAAGCAACTCAATGGATAACTCTAACACGTTATCCTTCATATGACAAAGCCACACCACTCATTCTAACGTACTCATACATCCAGACACTCTCAAAAAAGTTCTAAGCTTCAATATTCAAGTTCCTTCTTGTTTGACTTCTATGATTCAACAAGAATAATTCTTTGATACTAACTAACTCCATATGATTAAATCTTGTTGTTGCAACATATATATAATATATACCCCTTGTTTCCTTTGGTTTTCACTTCTTCCGGTCACTGGTCGGTTGCGGTGGGATACTATAAGGCAAGGCTACATGGAGGACTATTATAGTCCTTGTTTATATAAAATGCGTTTAAGCTTACTAATCTTGTTTATTTTTTGTTTATTTTAGTTTGTAAACTCATTTTTGTAAGTTCCATGGTATTGGGTATGTGGCCACCATTTTCGGTTTCATCCCAAGTCAAGAGCCGAACCAAAATCAAACTTTTGTTTAATACTTTATTGTTAACATATTGTTTGAAAGATTTAAGTATTATTATTTTTAAGTTTATCTTAATGAGTTCTATGGTATTGGATATATGGCAACCATCCTCGGTTTTATTCTGTGTCAAGGACCAAACCAAAACCGAACTCTTGTTTAAATGCTTTACATTTAAAATGATTTATTAATATGTTACAAGCAAGATTTGTGTATTATAATTTCTAAGTTCATTTTAATAAGTTCTATGGTATTGGGTATGTGGCAACCATCCTCGGTCTTATTCTGAGTCAAGGACCGAACCAAGAACGAACTAAACCGTGTTCACTCGCTTAAGACACACTAGTGTGTTTTGAGCTACCGAGTCTCATACTTTCTCTAAAACTATTTTACAAACTAAGTATAAATGTTTTCTTAACGTACTTGGTATGTCGGATCCAACTTGATCTTATAACAAACTCGGACCGGTAAAACCGAACACTCGCTTAACGATGATGTTTAGAGTTTCTACTTTAATAGAAATTATAACATTAGTTAAGTCTTTGTTTTAAATAATTTATCTCATGATATTTATCACTTTGGAATGTGGGGTTCGGACTTGTCTATTTATGAAGACCCGAACCGACTAACCGAACACTCGTTAAAATCCCGTTTTGGTATATCTAACAAGGGGCCTTGCACTATTACATTAAACCAATCCCACATATTTACTTTACAAATGTTAAGTAAAAATAATGAGTAGTATACCGAGACCGATTTCGAGCAAACTTACTTTTCAAAAACCGTTACTTCAAGTTCTTAAATATTTACGTTTTAAATCTCAAACTTTGATTAATTATTTAACTTGTCATTTTATTTTACTTTAAAGTCTTTCAAGACCATCTTCTAAACCGAAACCCCTTTTGACCTAGACCTCACTCATTGAACTTATTATCCTGGTTTATCACAAACAACCCTTCAAGTTATTTATAACATGTGAGTACTTTTTCATCCCTCGTTTTCCATCTTACGTTTTGGGGGTGACATTGCATACTTATTCAAATTCAAATGATTTGTACTCGTTTCTCAAACCACAAACTCTTTAGTATACGTTACTTAAATAAATGCTCGATTTGGTGTTATATGCTTTACATGATTACATGCTACATGTTTATTGCTTTAGGCGGGTTGGCCTCCATGAAACTATTAAGTATGATTATACGCTCCCCTAACTACTTTAGCTTAATTGCTAGTTGCATAGGGAAACTATTATCCGAGTATATTTGGTTGTTACCATATAACAAGGTGTCTCAAACTATTTACTATTTGCATATCTAAATTGTTGCTCTTATTATTGTTCCATATACGAGTTGTGGATTTTATTCTATATTTATTATACTCAAAATCAATGAAAATTTCTCACCAACATTCGTGTTGACAAAGTTTATTTTATGCAATGTTACAGGTTTGATAATTACTTGAGCGAAGAATTGAGGAACGTAGCTTGTTTTGAGACCACTAGGAAATTAGCCGAATAAACAATATATATTTGTTTACTTGTATTCAATTTGTTTTGTACGAACAAGATGTGTTGTTTATTGATTTATGAAATTAATGAGCTGAATAAAATTTGTCACTTTAATAGTGTCTTGTGTTCTTGGGCAATTCGTTGCACCCTGGCATGTTCCGAGCCTTTGGTCGGGGTGTGACATAAGCCCAAAACTTCATTTCATCAAGAGCACCCTTAGGAAATCTCTTAGTAATCGGAATTGACTTTACCTTGGCTGTTGGAGGCCAGATAACATTCAGCATTGGCTTGTTTGTGTAAGTATCGCGAACCCCATTTGCTTTCTTAACAAAAGAGTCAGCAAAGGGCATGTCAGGAAACACTCCTTCTACATGTTTGCTTAAGAAGTTCCAGAACTCGCTAGCCTTCATGTCATGATTTAGGTTGTGGAAAGGAGCTTGTATCAAAGAACTTAAATCAACTTTTGTCCATGAGCCAAAATCTTTCATCTTCTTATAATACTCCATGTTCCCAAACTTACGCTTGACCCACCACATTTTTTCTCAGTATCAAATCCCCATGAAACAACCCTTGAACAATCCCCATGAAACAACCCTTGAAGTTCCACAACGAACTTATCTTGATGATCGGAAGACACAATGAATAGATTGGAGTTTTTTCATGATGAGAGTCTTCTTTCTTATTCTTTCTCTTTCTTCTGCGGTCTTAGGTGGAATGGTCATGTATTTCTCCAGTTGCTTGAAAGTAACAACATTTGAAGAAGGACGCGAATGAGATCCATCAATATCAGGCACATCAGGAGCACCGTGCTCACCACCATCAACTTCACCACTGCTATCATCTCACTACTAGAAAAAAAAGCCTTCAATGACACACATTTGCGTGTCATTATGCATTGCGTGTCATTAAGGGTATATATGACACGTAAATGTATGTCATTGAAGCCCCTGTCATAAAATGAATATGACACAAATCTGCAATGTCATGATTTAGTGACACACATTTTTAGCACGCCTTTGTGACACACATTTATGACGTACGCTTATGACATTTATTTATGCCTGTCATAGTTTTAAGTGTTTTAAAAAATAAAATTTTGTATTGTCATTTAAATCATATTAAATGATGATTAAATTATTATTATAATGCAAAATAAAATACATATTTAGCAAAACAATCCATTTTATAATATCATAAGTCAAATATGAAAACAAATATTTCAAAGCAAACAAAATAATGTTTGTCTATACAAACTATCACTTGGAAATAAATGTCGCCGCAAAACTTGAACATTCTTTGCAAATCCTATCAATATGAGCGTATTCATCTTGGCTTCTCCCAACCTAAGAAAAGTTAAAATGAAGAAAATGTTAGAACTCGTGGCTAACAATATCAAATCATTTACGTTAACACATTATTAAAGAAAATTAACATAACAAGAATGTCAACCCTTAAAATAGTTAATTATTATTACCTTTTTTTTCTTCTTCTTCTTATTCGGTTTCATCTTTTTTCATGAAGTCATCATAATCATCTTCATCTTCATAATCATATTGTGCCTTTAGCCTTTCTTGAAGATTACCTAAACACACTTAACAATAACTAGTCATTTGACTTGCGCGCGTTGCGCCGCGTTAAAACACAAGTAAATGTATGTATATAGTTTTTTTTTTCATAAATAGAATACAAGGTTGTTCTTGGTCAACCCAACTATGATAGTATAAAAAGGTGACATTAAGTCAATAACGAAAAGTGTTCCGCTTTCTAGTTCAAACCTGTGTTAACTAATGCAAGTTGTAAGCATCAGGGCACCAAATCCAGCATAAACAAACGGTCTGGTCAATTGGGTTTGGCTGCGACAGTTCAGTGTCCAAATAATCTGTGATAACCAACATTCACTTCACACCTTTGTAGCTTCATACATATTAGTAGTAGAGTACCATAGGAAACGATTCTTGTTCTTCTCTAGATTAGTATATGTACAAAGTTTCTTTCATAAACATTTAAAACAAACCTTGGTTGATATATATTACCTTATATATGTTCTATTTAAATAATTCAGAGTAGAAACCAATATGTTTTAGATATATTAGGTAACATAAACTTATATATAATTTCTAAATAACAGAAAAATAATAATACTTATTAGCTGGTAAATAAACGAACGAAGAAACATAAGTACATGAGATAGTGTAGAAACACTAGTACGAAATCTGACCAACACACAATGAAAATTGCTCTGGAAAAAAACTTCTAATACAAAATAAACTTATAATAGGTTATATAAACAAAACAGTAGAGCATTTTGGTTATAGTGTATTTGTTATGTTTGTTTGCATACAAAACATAGTAGGCCCGTTTGCTGGAGTGTTTGCAGGCTATATATACAAAGGGTCGTTACCATTATTAAACCTCTTACATTACCTATATATCATAACAAACGGTAGTTTAGCTATGATTATGAAGCATTGGTTTTATAACTTCTTAGTAGCCTTGGCATATAACTTTTGAAGAAACACTGATCCAATCCCCTATATGGGTCCTGTATCAAATGTGTCAACCGGGTAGGATACGATAACAACCAACACGATATGAGCACGACTCCCTAAATCCAGTGACCGGAACCTGCAAAACAGAAACCGTGAGCTCGTTACAGGAAGGATAAGAGGGGGGGTGGGTCTTCCCGTAACCACCCTCCAGCGTGAGAATAAGTACCGTTCTGACGTAGAGAAAGTACTAGAGCATTGAGAGTAAATACTTCAGAGTGAATGTGTACCTCATGCAGATGGATAGGGTATTTATAGCCGAAGGATGTGGGAATGTGACTGGGCCAGCTGTCCCTTCCTAGAAGATCTCAAATAACCGTCTGGACGCGTGTCCTTATGTAATAGGTTTTCTAGAAGATCTCAAATAACCGTCTGGATGCGTGTCTTTATGTAATAGGTTGAGCTATACGTCCCATGTGCATGTATATAACAACCTGGACACGCATCATTCTATGATAGGACGAGTTAATTCCTAGCCATGTGCATGATTATAACAACCTGGCCAGGTGTCCTTCATTCATTGGTCGACGGGTTACGTATTCTCCAAGTAACAGTCGTGGTTATTCTTCTAGAAGGTAATTAGTTATTTACAGCCGTCCTATTGGCATTGCCTTTCGGTCAATTTGGCGGATAGATGTGCTATCATGACGGTGACGTCTGAGGGTGCCTGGATGCTTCCGCGTGTGGTGTAAGGATATTCTTCCTCTACCATGTTGTGCGGGCGATCCATATGTCCCGCGGATGGTATATGAGGGATTCCTCTCCGACCCGCGGGTGATACTTAAGGGTATTTGGGTCTTTTTGGTACCCTATCTCTATAAGTCCCCCAATCCAGTGTTTCTTCCGCGTGAAGTTTTTATGCGGGTGAAAGTTTAGGCTTAAGATGTATTTGGGGGTTTCTGAATTTTGGAGTTTGGTAGAAAATATCTTATGTTGGTAAGATTGATAATTATGAAAAAAGACAAGTTGACTACTTGCAGGCGCGTGGGCAGGTGATGGGACGTTTATGCCGGCTAACACTGTACCCGTCTGTACACCTTTTTCTCTTTTTCGAACTTCCCGCATGACGTGGCGTCTGCTGAGTGGGTGATGATTTTCTCTCTCCATTGTTCATATCCCATCACATTAATTGCGATGGGTATAAATAGTGGAGGTTAACTTCTTTACGAAGTTTTATCGCCTTTGATTTTCTTCTGTCGTCTTTGTTTTTCTCAACTTACTAACCGATCCTTCGATGTTCTTTACGATTGCTTGCTGTTTTCCATTTATAAACGAATCGATGGCTAGTAGTGCAGGATTTTCGGTGCCAACCATTGATGCTGCAGAGATCAAATGGGATGTTTATGAATACGAAGCGTTGCTTCGTATTTACGGTATCCCACCAGAATGGCGAGTTCCCTAGTGCTGGATCCATCGCGTGTATGCCTCCTGCCGACAAGATGGCCGTGTACTCCGATTATTTTATTCACGCGAACCTTTAGTTTCCAATAACCAAGTTCTGCATGAAGGTTTTGAGTGTGTATGGAGTCCATTTATCCCAACTGCATCCCCTTACCGTTACGCAAATTCGACAATTCGAATTTTTGTGTAAGGCGAAGGGAATGTTTCCTCGGATTGACCGTTTTCCGGTGTTCTATCGGATGGCCAATCGTGGCGGATGGTTTAAGTGCTACCCTAGAGAGGGCAAGGTTATTGGCATCGTGCCCGAGGGGGGATCGAAAGACTGGCACCACAAATTCTTCTGGGATTTCAGAAGACGTTGTTCCAGTCGCCATGGTCCGTCATCCGGCTGGCGGAACGCTTCCAAACGTTGTTACGGCTCATCACGAGCAACAAGAGTGGTTCCGCACCATGGTAGGGGAACCATCCCCTATGCGGATTCTACCAGAAGAGGCTCTGGTGTGGGCGGGTATGAACCGCTTGTGGCCATACCCCAATTTAGAGCCTGTTTTTATGGGCGTGAACAAACGTAAGTTATTTTTCCCTTCCCTCTCTTTTGCTTTCTTTATGAATCGTCTTGATTGACTTCTTATGTGGTTTTAGGTGAGGGGCCTATGCTGAATGCCCTTTTAGAGAGCAGGGGCTGCACGGCGAAACACATTCGTGATGCGAAAGAGACACCTGTCCTGGATAGGACGCGAAGTCGGTTTCTCTTTGCTACCAATGTTCCAGCCGAGCCTGCTACTTCGGAAGCGATCTCCAATCAGGTGCGTACACCTTAAATCCTTGTCCACTTAACATCCTCACTTCTGATGGGGTAGTCGTTATTCTTTCCTTGAGTGACGATTCTATAACCCAGGAAGACGAGATTTCTAATGATGATTTTGAAATATCGTCTGTGTCGCATCTATTGGCAGAAGTGGAGTGGAGAGACACTTCGAGTGTCTCCGTGCAAGCAACACGGGCGCTAACTTCGCATACACGGAGGAGGGTCCAGCGCTAAAGAAGCAGCGGACGCAGCGTCCACGGAAGCAAAGAGTCAGCCTATCCGTCCGTATGAAGGGGATGGCTGGTAAGCTAATGCTTTAACTGTACCTTTCCGTTTCATGCTTTCTTTAACGCTTGTAATTTAACTTTGCTTTTTGTAGATTCAGAGGACGTTGTTGATGTTGGTATTTTCAAGAAACCGACCACTCCATTAGAGGGGGATGACAAACTACCATCCCCAACGACTGTAAGTGAAAAACCACCTTCTCCTCGGCTAGAGAAGGAAGGCAAACCACCAACTCCTCCATCTGAGAAGTATCAAGAGTGCCCGCTTCTACCATCGAGAGTTAAGGATTCCTTGGCGTACTTGTTCGAGACTGGAAATGTTTCCAGCTCCGCAGGAAAAGATCCCGTGGGGGGGGGGAGGTGTCAAAAACGCAATAATCGCCACCACCCAATCCGTCTGGGTTTTTGACAACCCCTTCCCGTTCTCCAATAAATGTTGAAGGTATGGAGCATCTCCAATCGACAAACTATGACTACTATGGGAAGCCCAACCCGGAAGAGGATAATGAGAGGTTTGTTCCGAATTGGAACACTAAGAAGGGGTCTCTCTTAACTGATCTGGATACTTGTGTGACATTCATCAACCAATGTGTCCCGACAGCAGAGCGGATCCATCAGCGCGGTCGCCCTCGCCAGGATCTGTATAACGACTATTCCTCGTCCTTAGCCAACACTATGGCTTGTGGGCAGGAAATTTTACGGGAGTGGCCATCTATGGGAGAGCGATGGGGTGAGTTGATTCAGTCCTCTGACTAGGCGAAGAGGGAGGCTCAAGAGCAACGTCAGGCCGCCAACCTGCTAAGTGGAAGCAGACGGACGCTGAAATCGCTTTCAGAAATGAGAAGGATAGGCATACGGCTACTTCCCGTCAATGGGAAAAAGCCTGCAAGAAGCAAAACACCATTCTTCAAGCTGCTTGATCTGACACTCAGAAAAAGAAGGACAATTTGGCTAAGGCACTTGAAGCCAATTCGGCGTTAGAAGAACAAGTGGCCCGCCAAGGCGTCGTTATCCAAGAGCTTGAGGCTGAATCCAAGGTGCAAAAGGAGCCGGTGGAGCTCAATGAAAAGAGAGCTGATGATATGCAAGCCGCCTATAATTATCTTTTGCAAGCTCGAGATGAAGCGGAAGCTCGTGCGGCGAAATACTTGAATGAAAAAACAAAAATAGCCGCTAGGTATCACGAGCTTCAGGAGAGGGCAGAGTGGGCGGAGGGAGAACGACGCTGGCTGTTAGGACAAGGTCTTAGTGCGGTATGTTATCCTACTCTTCCTCCTTTAACCGTAATTTTTGTGATATCAATCATTAACAAATTTTTTTTCCTTGTAGGTCATTAAGCATATCAAGGAAGGCACGGAACTGACGAATAGGTTAGCTTTTTTTCTTGCTGCTTCCAAAAACTCTGGCCATGTGTTGAGCTTCAATGAAGGGATGGGCTATGACCAAGCTGGTCGTCCATTTGAAGAGCACCCACTACATGGACAGAATGTTACCCAAGAATATGACATGCGCTTTCATGACTATGACAATTTGTCATTTCCCTTGGAGAACATGCTTCCGGAATTTGCAGCGGCTGGCGATGGCGTGGAGCGGTTGAAGGAGTATCCGAGCGAAGGGACGGAAGACAGTCCACCTACATCTCTTGAGGATATGTCCGCCCAAGACCCTTAGACTAGATATTAGACTTGTAATGTCTTTTTGTATATTGTAATTATTTCTCAATCATGAATGAAAAGAAATCTTTTTGTCTTCTTGTGAGTTTTGCATTATTTCGCGTTAGGATAATATTGTGTGAGATATTTTCGAATTATCCAGTTTTGAATATTTGCAAGTGGGTGAGAGTAATGACGTGACAGAAAGAGAAACGTCGCAAGATAACTGATAAGACGTGTATACGCCTTCTGACAGTCTGTTTTTGCTTTTTTGTCTTTCTCGCCTGACGTGTCAGTGTCCCATTGGGCTATACTTTCTCTCTCCACTGGCGCTTGACCAATTGCATTAATTACGATGTGTATAAATAATCCAGATCCCACTTCTTACTCATTCTTTTCTCCTTCTAAATCTTCTACTTCCTCTCAACTCCATGTATGAGATTTTGCATTATTCAAATCATCCACTTCTGCTTTCAATTTAAGATGGGTAAAGATCAGAAGAAAGATGCTTCAATAGAGAACGTCGTTCTCCATTGGAAGGAGAGGGACTATAAAGATATCGTCAACATCTACGGCTTGGCGCCTGAGTGGGAACCCGAGTATCCGGTGGACGGGTCGATTGCTACAAGCCCGCCTGCGAAGAAGATGGACGTGTACGCGGACCACTTTACTACCGGGAACTTTAGGTTACCTGTGACGAAGTTTATGCAGGCCATCTTGACGGCCTATGGGATCCACATATCACAGATCCATTCTTTTGGGATGTTGAGAATTCAACATTTCCAATTCTGTTGTCGGGCTCGAGAAATGGAGCCTACCGTTGGTCGGTTCTCCGTGTTTTATAAGATTGCCAACCGAGGCGGGTGGTACAGTTGGTCTACCACCGGGAAGGGACCTATTGGTACTGAGTGGTACCGAAGTTTGCATGAGTGGAAACCCAAGTTCGTCTGGGTCGGGAAGATGTCATTTTTTTTGAGATGACATATCGCAAAGCCGAGGAATGGCTTCCTATGGTTCATGCTACCACAGAGTTGAACCTGCCGTGGTTCGAGACTTTGACTCGCATGCCTACTCCCATGCGTGTGATACATGAGGGGGCACTGGTGGCTGCCAAGATGAGCCGTCTATGGCCGTTTCCCGACTTGGAGCCCTGTTACGAAATACCCAACAAAAGTAAGTTTGCTGTTGCTTTTTAAGGGTTTCGCCTAAATTATGACTGTTGTTTTTGTTTATGCAGGTGAGGGTTCCATCTTCAGTACACTTGTAGACCACGAGAAAGGTCTAATGGTGCGTCGTCCTATTGATCCATAGGACGCGCTCATTCTTGAGCGTACCAGCAGCAATTTTTTGTTCTCCACCATGCCCCGCTCGGAACCTGTGATTTCCGAAGCGATGTACGCTAAAGGTGAGGAGTTTGTTGAAAAAGGTGAGGGAATTCTGAAACCCCGGTCAATTTCTGCTGTTACTTCTAGCGGGGTGATAATACTCCTTTTGTACAGCGAGGAGTCCTCGTCCCGTGAAGAAGCAATATCTGTTGGAACTACTAACACTTTAAATGTCTTACATTCGATTGTAGGTCGGACCCGCAAATGGAATCAGGTTCCGATCACCATTAAGGTGGCGGACAACGAAGATGTTGACGTCACTGCGAAGATGAACATCGAGCTACAGGTGATGCTGTCAACGACAGTGATCGTCCGGTCGTTGATGCAGGCGTTTCTAAGGCACCTGGCAAGCGGAAGATGCCATCCACCAAGCCTGCCGTTACTCAGAAGCCCAAGTAGATGAAACTGGCTGCTCGTCTAAAACAAATTGTACCCCCTGATGATTCTTCAGGTAACTTCATTATTAATTATTTTTCATCTTTGTGAAGTACGGTACTAATATGAACATATTGTTTTTGCAGAATTCCTGAAGGAATCTTCTAAGGATCCTTCTGGTCCAAGGGGATCAACACCGCCTGCCACACCGCCAACGTCTCCGCCAACAGGTGTGCGGGAGCCGGTTGTTATCGCGGATACCCCTCCTTCTGGGGTAAGGAGGATGGGAACCCAGGAGACCCCATTGTTTCTTCACCCTTCCAATTTTCTTATCGTTTTAAGGAGCAAGGAGGGGTTAGTGATTACGGGCGTGGCCCACAAGCAACCTCACCTCCGCCTAAGGAAGATCCCACGATGCATCATCAGCGCTGGTCCTTACGCCAGGACTCAACTTTTTCTGACGTGGACATTTGTCAGGAGTATCTGCAGGGGAGTCTTCCTCCGGCAGAAAGGGAGCGTCAGCGCAGGCGCCCTCGCCAGGAGTTATTGTACTCCTACTCTTACAGCATAGATAACCTCTACTACCCAAGGATTATGCCGAGACTGGCTGATCATGAATGAAGAGTGGGAGGAGATGGAGGTTATGGCAACCCAGGCGGAGCAGGAGGCCAAAGACAACTGTCTGGCTGCTGATGTATCTGAACGACAGTTGGTAGATGCCATGTTGGCGCTGGAGGCGGAAACAGATCGTCGGTCTGTTGCTGAGGAAGCCAAAATTGCTTTGCAGCAACAACTGTTACTCTGGTTTTTGTATGCGATTATATGCGAAACACTTGCTCAAATTTTATCATTAACAGGTTATCTCCCACATTCGGGAGGGCGATGAGCTTGGCAACTGCCTCGCCACACTCTTTCTTGCGGCTTCCCAAGCCTGCCTCCAGACGGGTTTCCAGGAAGGTTTTAAATTTGCTGAAGAAGGTAAGCTTCCGGAGAAGTTCGTCTTGCATGGACGGGATACTACTAAAATTCTTGACGTGAAGACTAAGACTTATAACAGTTTGAAGTTTTCCATTGAAGGGCAAATAACCGAGCTTGTAGATAAAGAAGACAACATAGACCAATTGAATGTGCTTCTTGGTACTGTCGAGGAAGAAGAAGAAATTCAAGATGATGTGGAAGGTGAAAACGCAGAAGATGAAGATGTGGCATCATAGATATAGATTTTTCCTCTCTGTAATTATCACCTCCTTGTAATCCCTTTTGATAAATTTTTCCTCTCTGTAATTATCATCATGATAAGACGTTTATCTTATCCGGTACACTTTGTCTTAAGTTTCGTAATATAAGTGTTTGTAGGATCTTCTTTGTTGTCAACAAAGGATTACATCATTATTGTTTGATCATACGAATTCTTCTGGTACGTGGACCATAACATGTGTATTACATAAAACTAGAATGTAGGATTAATAGATTTTTCATAAAAGATGCATAAGCCGAACGAAATTACAAAAAATGACATTACATGTCTTTTACTAATCTATTAGGCGCGCAGGCCCCAAAGATAAAAAGCTAAAAAACATGTCTTGCTAAATGTAGCATTTCTTTAACTGTTCCACATTCGAAGTTCTAGGGATCTCAGTCCCATCCAATTTTTCTAACTTGTAGGCGCCTTTAGATAATACTTGTTTAACTTTGTAAGGGCCTTCCCAAGTTGGGGCCAACTTGCCCGGGGGATCTTGGCCAGAAGCCTCGTTATTGCGGAAGACAAAGTCTCCCATATCGAACATGCATTTTTGGACCCACGAGTCATAATATTTTTGCAATTGGCGCTTATAATTATGCTCACGGATCGATGCCAAATCCCTTCTTTCTTCAAGAAGGTTGAGGTTCAATCGTAACTCTTTATCATTGTCATTGATTAATAGAGTTCGTGCGGTTGGAACTCCGATCTCGACCGGAATCATGGCTTCAGTGCCGTAGGTTAAACTGAACGGCGTTTCAGAATTGCTTGAATTCTTCTGGGTGCGAAAGGCCCCAAGTACATGGGGTAGTTCATCATCCCAGCCGGTTCGTTTAGTGCCTAACCTCGCTTTAATTCCTTCCTTGATTGTCCGGTTGGTTCGTTCGACCTGAGCTTTTGCTTGCAGATGTGCCACAGATGTGAAAATCTGGGTTACATGAAGTTCTTTTAACCATTCCTGTAACCCGCCATCCGCAAATTGAGTCCCATTGTCACTCACAAGTTCTAGCGGAAGGCCAAACCGGAAAATTATGAATTCCCAAAGGAATTTTTTGACGCTTGATGCCGTAATGGATGCGACTAGTTTGGCTTCCATCCACTTGGTGAAGTAATCGATGGCAACGATTAGAAATTTGACACGTCCCGGGGCTTCAGGGAAAGGTCCCATGATGTCAATAGCCCATTTATGGAATGTCCATGCGGAAGTGACTGGAACGAGTTCGTTTTTCGATCGCAGTGTGTTGGGAGCATGACGCTGACGGGAATCACATTTCTTGCACAATGTCCAGATGCATTCCCGGCCAGTAGTACCCAGCATTCATTAGTTTCGCTATGACCATTCTCAGGCCCGCGTGAAGACCACAAATGCCTTCATGAACTTCTCTGATCAAATATTTCGCGCCCTCAGCGTCCACACATTGAAGTAGTGGGCTGAGGAAGGAACGTCGATATAAAACACCATCGTTCATTTGATAATTTAAGGCCTTATGTTTAATCTTTTGGGCTGCGGACTTCTCTTCTGGTAGAATTCTAGATGACAAATAAGCCATAATTGGTATCATCCCGGATTCAACACCGGTCTGGATTACTTCAACTTGGTTCTGCGGGATAGATGGGCGATCCAAGACTCAATCCTAATGTCCTTAGCAAATTGTTCGAAGTTTTTTGAAGCAAATTTGCTAAGGGAGTTGCCGACTTGTTCTCGCTTCTCTTAATGTGAACAATCTTGAATGAGGAGAACTGAAGAATCAATCCCTTCGCTTGCGACAGATACGAAGCCATTATGTCGTTTTTTGCTTCATAAGTCCCATTGATCTACCCTGCTATCAGCATGGAATCCACCCGCGCTTCCAAGTATTTTACCCCAAGTTTTTTAGCTATCTGTAGGGCTGCCAGAAAAGCTTCATATTCCGCCTCGTTGTTAGTACTTTTAAAGTCTAACTTGATGGCGTATGTAAACTCATGGCCCTCGGGATTGACTAGCCTGAGGCCTGCGCCAGATCCCTAGCTACTGGATGCTCCATCCGTGAACAATGTCCTAACTTGTCCTTGTTTCGGAGGTACTTGGGGTTGTTTATCAACTAAGCACTCTTTCTCTTTGTGTTGCGGAACCTCTGTGACGAAGTCTGCCAGCACTTGCCCTTTGATTGCTGGTCTGGGTTTGTATTCTATCGCGTGTTCGCCCAGTTCAATGGCCTATTTTGCCAATCGCCCAAGCAATTCAGGTTTGCTTAGCACATTCTTCAGTTTGTATCCTGTCCAACGTTAATGGGATGACCTTGGAAATACCTGCGGAGTCGCCTGGCAGCATAGACCAACGCTAGAACCAGTTTTTCAAGCATTGAGTATCTGGTTTCCAGGTCAGTCAACGTCCCACTGACATAATAAATCGGATTTTGGACGTTTTTTCTGTCCGTCAGTAGTACGGCCCCAATGGCGATGTCAGTTTCTGACAAGTACAGTGTCAAAGGTCCACTTGAAATGTGTCTTCTTGAGGAAATTTCTTAGAGTTGAAACGAACGGGTAAGACTTAGCTGCATGATTTGCCAAAAATCTGTTCAGTGCAACCAATCTTTCGTTGAGTGTCTGTACTTCCTTCAGTGATGAAGGGGAAGGCATGCGGGCTACTGCCTGAACTTTATCCAGGTTAGCCTTAAAATCCGCGCCTGTAACAATTACTTCAAGAAATTTCTCTTCTTCCATCCCGAAGGAACATTTGGCTGGGGTTAGCTTCATATTGATACTTCTCAAAGTTTCAAATGTTTCTTTGATGTCTCTCAGCATTTGATGTTCCTCAATGCTCTTGATTATGAGATCGTCCACATAAACTTCCAAGTTTCGACCAATCTGTTTCTTAAATGCCTCATCCATCAACCGCTGATATGTAGCCCCCGTGTTCTTTAAACCAAATGACATCATCTTATAACAGAATGTGCCTTGGTCTGTTCTGAATGCTGTCCTATCTTCATCACCCGCTGCCATGCGGATTTGATGATAGCCTTTGTAGGCATCTAAGAAGCACTTGAATTTGATAGGAGCTACAACATCAACTTTGAGGTCGATTTCCGGCAATGGATAACAGTCTTTGGAACACGCCTTGTTCAGATCCTTGAAATCTATACACATCCGCCATGTCCCATTGCTTTTAGGGACAATGACCGGATTGGCGCCCCAAGTTTGGTATTGGATTGGGCGGATGATTCCAGCATGTAAGAGGTCCTGAACTTGTTCGTTCATTGCTTTCGTTTGTTCCGACCCCATCTTACGCTTCTTCCGCACAACTGGAGTAAACGTTGGGTTTACTCGCAACTTGTGTTCAACAATCTTTCACGGGACCTCGGTCATGTCCGCGGGTTGCCACGCCAAGATGTCGACATTCTTTTTCAGCAACTGCTTCAAAAATGTCCTCACTATCTCGGAGATAGCGGGTCCAATTGTTACAGTTTGCTTTGGGAATTTGTTGTTCAATACCCATTTCTCAGGTTCAAACCGCCGGGTTTGCTTCGGAACTTTGCTGGGCTTAGAACTTTCTGTCGCGAAACAATGGCGATTGATATGAATGATAGCTACACCAGTGCGAGTCGGAACCCCAACTGAACCGTGTGCTGTAGAAGGATGGGCATTGAAGTCACCGATCACTTCCCGACCTAAAATAATGTCATGCTTCGATGTTGCTGGTAGAACTAAAAACTTAACCTCTTCGGTTCTTGAATGGATTCCGTCACTGAGAGTGACCGGAAAAGATATCACTCCTCGCATATGCATTATCTCTCCTCCCAATCCAGATACAGGAGCATGAATAGGCTTCAGCCTCTCCTTATCTTCTTCATCTAGCTGCTCAAAGTACTGCTCGTACATTATATCCGACGTGCTACCGGTGTCGAAGAAAACGTACTGTGAGCGATAATGGCCATAAAGAGCGGGGATGATCAAAGGATTCTTATTGCAAGGGCCTCCTTTGACTCATGGAAATATCACAGGATCATTTTTCCACTCTTCATTCATGAATTCTCTCCGCTTCCCGCCAACCTTGTGTCCACCCTGAATCATGTGAACGTTTAAATCTTTGACTTTCTTTTTGGGTGGGCCCTGGTTATCTCGCGTGGGAGCCTTACCAGTCCCAAGTTTTCCACCTTTAACCAAATGTCCAAGTTTCCCTGATTTCACAGCCGCCTCAATCTCAATTTTTAGAGCAACACACTCATTCGTATTCTAACCAATGTCATCATGGAACAAACAGTGTTTTTTGGCGTCAAGGAACGATCTTTTTGTGAGTGGCTGTGGTTTCCTGAAATTCACATTCTCCGTAGTGAGGATTTCAGCGGGAATCTTTGAAAGTGGAGTCCAATTGTTTGAGCCTCGAGTAGAGGAGCCTGCTTTGTTCTTGTTGCCAATCAAGGATCTGGCATCAAAAGATTTAGACGCTTCCACGGACGGCTGAAGTCTAGACCAAATATTTCCTTTCGCCTACTTGTTCGTACGTGGAGTCTGGAATTCGACTTTTAATTTCTGATTTTTGATTGTTGGTTGCCAAAGTCTTTTGGGTTCTTGCAAACAACTTTGCCGCAGTCATGATTTCATCCCAAGACTTGGGCATACCATCTCTTCCAGATAACGTTCAAATTAGTTCGTCGCTTTTCACGTTCTTGTGAAAAGCTCCTCGCAACATATCTTCACTTACTCCGCTGATATTAAGTCTTTCGTTATTGAAACGGGTAATGAAGTCTTCGATAGAGACTCATTGTTCCGCCTAACGACGTCCAATATTTCGGACGGATCTCTAGTGTGTTTTTTCTGCTGGCTAAAGTGTTGTGAAAATTTTGCAACAAAGTCATCCCAGCTTTTTATATGTCCATCCGGAAGCTTCACGAACCACTCCCTTGCCGCCCAGAAAAGGTTAGTGGGAACATGTGACACCAATATGGAAGATTCCAACCGCTAACTCCTCCAATGGCTACAAAGTTCATCAGATGGTAATTGGGATCAGACATTCCGTCATACTTCCCTACGGATGTTGGGATCTTAGCGTTTACTAGAAACGGGACAGTTGCAATCCGTGCGATGAACTTCGACTTTTCAGCAAAAGCATCCGGACGATATGGCTTATAAAAGTCTTCCTCAGCATCACTGTGATATCCCGCCTGGCGAACTACCGCCTGCAGATGGCTAGTTCCCTCATGTAGGCGGCTATCACCAGTGTAGAAACTGATATCACCTGGACGGTACGACGGGTCGTAACTGTCATAATCGTCCAGGTAAGATGGTATATGCATGACCATACAAGGACGGTCCCGTAGTCTTCGAACTTCTCTAGGATCTCTCTCCCTAGCGGGGATCTGACTCCTCCTTACTGCTGGAGGAGGGGAGAGGGATCTCCTAGGAGACTCTTCACAATTTAGAGTTCGTTCTTGGAGTCGTTCTTCGCGTACCCGTCGCTCATACTCCGCTACCACCTTTTCTTGTTGAATACAGAACCACTCGTCTGGAAACAAGGATCCCCTACCTTTGGAACCATGATGATGAGTTCCTACTTGCTCAGACTCGTCAGAATCGTCTTCTAGACCTAACTCTGATTGAGCCCAACGAGTTTCTTTTGTAATTCGCCCGGGATTGCCGGATATCGAACCTCCTGGCGCTGTGACATGCCCTTGGTCCATCGGAGTTATACCTGCTGGGATCATAGCATGTCCCAGATCGCCTGGAGCGGAACTTCAGGATCAGTGATACGTGCAAAGACACTCGAGGCAAAGCCTATGGGTGTTTCAGTATCACTAATACATGAAACAGGTACAAGAGTTCCCATCGGCCATTCAGGAAGCGTACTCATATCGTATGAACCAAAAAACCAATGAAAACTTGTGTAGTTCTAACACCAAAATGAATGGAGCCAATGAAGAAACACTGATCCAATCCCCTATATGGGTCCTGGATCTAATGTGTCAACCGGGTAGGATACGATAACAACCAACACGATATGAGCACGACTCCCTAAGTCCAGTGACCGGAACATGTAAAACATATACCGTGAGCTCGTTATGGGAAGGACAAGGGGGGGGGGGGGGGTCTTTCCGTAACCACCGTTCGACGTGAGAATAAGTACCATTCTGACGTAGAAAAAGTACTAGAGTTTTGAGAGTAAATACTTGAGAGTGAATGTGAGAATGTGATTGGGCCAACTGTCCCTTTCTAGAAGATCTCAAATAGCAGTCTGGACACGTGTCCTTATTTAACAGGTTGAGCTATACGTCCCATGTGCATGGGTATAACAACCTGGACAAGCGTTATGAAGGACGAGTTGATTCCTGGCCATGTGCACGTTTATAACAACCCGGCCAGGTGTCCTTCATTCATTGGTCGACTAGGTTACGTATTCTCCAAGTAACAATCATGGTTATTCTTCTAGAAGGTAATTAGTTATTTACAGTTGTCCTAGTGGCGTTGCCTTCCGGTCAATTTGGCGGATAGATGTGCTATCATGCGGGTGACGTCAGAGGGTGCCTGGATGCTTCCGCTTGTGGTGTAAGGATATTCTTCCTCTACCATGTTGTGCGGGTGATCCATATGTCCCGCGGATGGTATATGAGGGATCCCTCTTACTTACGGGTGATACTTAAGGGTATTTGGGTCTTTTTGATACCCTACCTCTATAACTTTATTAAACAAATATATACATAGTTATATGTTAATATGTAAAATTTCATTTTAAAGATATAGCAAGTCTCTATGTAATTATCATTGCATAGACATCATAGAAAACAGATTCGATAAAGCAGGTCACTATATAATTAAAAGTGTTTTTTAAGAAAGTCACTACATAACTTCCCGTAAGCATCAATTTTATTAGAAAATAAATTGGTTTTGAAAAAATAATCATCAAACTGATAAAATAATTACACACTAAAACCTTAAAAATAATAGATTATGATGATTATTGATTAATTAATTATCCATAACACAAATCCCTAGCAATCACAAGCACCGAACATAAAAGAAAACGATTTAAACCTCAGATTCAGTAATCATGCACTAAGAAAACTCTAAATGGATGGTTACAATGATAAATTGATTGTCGACAACACAAATAACAAACACCAAATCGTAACATCATTTGATTTAGACCTCAAATGCTAAGTTACGCAATGAAACCCTAAAATGGTAAAATAAGATGATTCAGAAGATTATCAGAAGTTTTGATAACCCTGTGTCGATTGGACTTGGTGGCGTAACCCGGTAATAGAGCCGTTGCACAATGTCTGGACGGCAACTCTCTACTACTTCTTCACGGTTAACATTAGATGGAAATCAATCAATTTCAAGGTTGAGGAAACGACTGAGGAATTTAGTGAAGGAGAAGAAGGGTAAGTAATATTGGGTGAAGGATTTGAAAAGGGTGAGGTAGAGGATTGAAACGGCGAACTCTCGTATGAAACCCTAATTCAGTTTTTTTCAGAATTGAAGGGCTTGCTTATTTTTATCTACATACAAGATGACACGCATATTTTAAAATGTTTTTATATTTTTTATTATGACACTTAATTATTGACACACGAAAATGTTTGTCATAAATCTTTCAAAATGTTAAAAACATGACATTATTTTTATGACACACGCTTTTGCATGACGTAAATTTGTGTGTGTCATGGTGCGCATGTCATGAAAAGCATATTTTCTAGTAGTGTATGCTCCCTTGAACTCATTTCCTAATCGTTTAATGAGTTTCTGTTGCAAATCAAAGTATAGTGCAGTGAGACCACCAATGCTGTCTTGAAGCTCTTTAATTTTTGAGTCCTTGTCTGTGTTGCTAGCTTCAGGCTCTTGGATATGAACATCTTTAACCACAGAGTCTTGTTCAAGTTCAAAGTCCCTGCGTTGTAGAGCATGAACATCAACGGGTTCGGGTTTAATGGCAGTCCCTTTACCCTTGCCTTGTAGGAATGTGTCTTGTAGAGAAAGAATGTGAGCAATCTTTTCAGTGGCACTTGAGCTTCCTTGACCAATCGAATCAAATGACCAGGAGGGTTCAGTTGTTGGCTGAACGTGAGCTTCAAAGTCAAATTCATGTAGTATCTCATCGTCAGCTTGATATTGTGTTTGTTGAGCCTTAGTAGACGTGCTTGGCTCAAACTGAGCCTCAATGACAGGTTTAGTTGGTGTTGGTTGAGTGGTTTGAACAGAATCACTGGTCAACACACTAGGTCTTGGATCTCCTTTTCTACACTTGCGTGGAATAAGATAAGTGTCTGAGTCATTCCCAACAGCTTCATCATATATCACAATAACTGGTCAAGGAGGTTTCAACGCAGTTGACTGGAGCTTTTCTTTAAATGTCTCAAATGCTTCAAGTTGTTCGGTTATAGGTACAGATTGTTGCACTTGATCATGGTGTTTTTTCCCCATAAGTTGAGAAAGGGAGTTGTCAGCTTCATCATTAGATACAATTTCAAAGGCAGTGGAAGGCCTTTGAACAAGAATTGTATGTTCCTGAGCAACAACAACATCTATCTCGGTTTCAACAACTCTACCGAACTTTTGCAACGAATGAAGCCCTTGGTAAACCAATTTGGCCCCTTTTCTTGATTGCTTCATTAGACCAAAAGTGTTCGGACCCATGGCTTTCAAATCAAGCGTCTTCACGGATCGATTCACCTCAGGATAGTGAGAATCAAAGATCATTTGTGGAAACCTTTGATATATCAAAAACATCTTTTCCTTCCTCCCCATCAGGTTGCTTATCATCTCATTGAACACGAACTTCGAGTAATTGTAATTCTAGTCTATGATCAAAGCAACAACAACCGGTACATTTGAGTGTGACTGATCTCGTTCGAGCCTCCCTTTCTTCTCGAGACACACGTGAAGAATATGTGAATCAGAAACCTCCAGTATCGATGAAATAACTTCTTGATAGCCAGAGGATAACTCTCCATAACCCATACGTTGCACAATCTCTGCCACAGCCTCGCTTGAATATTCTGTAGAATAATCAGGTTGATAATCAAACAGCAGCACGTCACAAATAATGGCTTCAGAGATAACCATCGGTCTCTTCTGTATGGTTGATTCAATAGTAACCACTCCCTTGGAACCTCGCTGATTAATTGAGGCATGGTTCCAGAAGTCTGTCACCATTTTCTTGTAGATTACAAGATTTTCTCGTAATGCGTGAAAAATCCTGCATGTGTTCAGCCCAACGATCATAGATTTGAATTCTTTGTGAGCTGGAGGAGGATCAAACAGGCATCCAACAATATTGTGCATGTCAGCAGACTTGAGTGGTGATTGATCAGTCATGACTGCAACAAACGATTCAAGTTAGATACTTATTAACTTATGTCCATGATCATTCATCTTTTATATTTGATATCTTTTTAAGTTTGATAACAAAATAAGATTATGAGGACCAAAAGTTAAAACGATGAAACTATAAACCCCTTATTGAAATTTAGTCCAAATAGTAAGCGTTTTAATCTATTGAATGAGTTTTCTGACCAAAATGAGTGTTTCCAGTCAACAAGCAGAGATTTCGGTTAATAATAAGAGTTTTCTGTTAATTAGGGTGTTTTCGGCCGAGAACCGTGATTTTTGTTGATTAAAAAAAAACTTTGACAACCGAGAACCATGGGTTATCGGTCAACTCATGAGTTCTCGGTCAAACTTGACCGAGAACCCTTGATAATTTTTTCAATCTCAGGGGTTCTCTGGTTGACCATGTGTTTTTGGTCAACCACACACGAGAACCCAGGAACCGAGATCTCCAATTATCTTTGGCAAAGAAACCCTTTGTATTCATCTCAAACAGTGTCGTTTTCCAAAAAACTCCACATCCACCATTAACAAGAACCTACAAGTTCCACAGCACCTTAAAATCATAGCAAAACCATTACATATCACAATCACTATCATACACCACAATAAATTTGCACAATCAAAATATTCCAATTGAAAAAAAATACTCATTTATGTCTAGAGATGTTCAACAGTGACCCGAGAACAGATAAAAAAACATGTTCATTTACCTTTCATGATTAGTGAAAGCAAATCTGTTGATTGGGATTAGAACAAAGATAATTAATTTGAGATAAGATATTATTTAGATGGCAGGTATGATTTTGAGTTTAAGAGAAAGTATTGTGCCGATTGAGTTTTGAAATAATAATCACACAAAGATTTTGGTGCCTTTTAAACTTCAAACATGTAGATTTGGGCCGAGAACCAATGGATCTTTATTATTCTCTGGACCAGGCCCCATGGGCCGAGAACACACATAAACACCAAGACTGATTAATGGTTGATAAAATGATTCCTTGACGCATGTTTTGAAAAGAGTAAACATGAGGTAAAACTTAAAATGTAAAAAATAAAGAAATAAAAAATTAAAAGTAAAACATAAAAACAAAACAAAAAGAAAACAACTAGTTTTACCACCCGATTAGGCTTTCAGTAGTTTTAACATATGTCGGGATCAAATTTCAGTTTTGTCACATAAGCAAACTTTTATGAAAAGATCCTAACATGGGATCAGATTGACTAAGATGCTTTCACTATGATTCATTTTCAGCATTATTATGACATAGTGGATATGTTGATAGTAGGTATTTAGATACTTAACATTATTTTCATTGCGTCAGTGATATGCATTAGGTTCAATTAGGCATAAAACTTATATGGACATCACTTATGGACATATGATGCCGTTTAGCTCTTCTCAAAGCTTATTTGTCTTTCTCCAGATCACCCCAATCTGACTTCAACCCCCTAGTACTTGATCAAAAGTTTTTGACTTTGACTATTCAAACAAAACTTTAAGCTTTAAGGTTGAACGTTGGACTTACATGCCGTCCAAACTTACAAGCCTTTCATTCAGAGCGTTTAGGACTTACGTGATTGCCCAACCCTTGTAGTTCTAGTTAGACTCTTTAAGCTTTAGAAAAAATATTTAATTTCAAAATTATATACTACTATCACAACAACAATTATTATTACTATTATTATTATTATTTTAATGACAATTAAGGAAAATTTTTTTTTTTGGAGATCAAGACACTAACGGGCTTGTGTATGACTCGTTAATTGTTTTTCTGCCTATCATTTGGAGAGATTTATCTAGAGACATGTATAAATCTTGAAAATGATTCTCCACAGTACGTTTAGCAGATTTAGTTTATATCACTTCAGACTTTTACGCACCATGGAAAGCTACAATACATATCAATGACTGTTCAAAAGCCTTTTTAGCCTAATAACTTCACACGTTAGGCACACAAAATCAATTTATCTATCATTTCCCAAAGGTTGGATCAAAATTGTATTTAAAAAGAGTTTTAGCTTCTATAAAGCTTATAACTGAATAATCATATGAGAAAAAGAACCAAAAGCCATGTTGTTTAAAACAAAACACATTTTTATTTATTTATTTTTATTTTTTTATATATAAAGATACACGCACACTCGTTTTATATTTTGTATCCCCCCCCCTAAATTTGTGAAAAAATTTAACAAACCGAAAAACATTTATATACAAATTAAACCCCAAAAAGACTCAATCGTCGAAACGTAGCATTTTAAGAATCCTACAAGCACATTAAATATCGCTGTTCCGACCGGTTTTGTGAAAAGGTCTGCCACATTATTATATGTGTGGATTTGTTCAAGTGAGTTAATTTACGGTCGTAAAAATCACGAATGAAATGAATATTTATGTCGATGTCCTTGGTTTTAAAATGCTGAACCGGATTTTTAACAATGGCAATGGCAACATCATTATCACAAAAATAGGAGTATCAAGAAATTCCAAACCGTAATCCATCAATTGGTGTGCATCAAATAAGCTGGGAGCAGCATGCACAAGCAGCAACGTACTCCGCCTTAGCAGTTGATGTGGACACCGTTTGTTGTTTCTTGCATTAGCATGAAATGAGTCGATCTCCCAAGAATTGACATCTAGGAGACATAGATTTCCTGTCGCTATCATCACCTTCATAATTGCTGTCAGTAAAAACATATAAATCAAAATATGAGTGCTTGGGATACCAAAAACCAAGCTTTTTTGCCCTTTGAGATATCTAAAAATGCGTTTAACATCAGTTAAGTGAGAAAGTTTAGGATTAGCCCGGAAATGCGCGCATTGACAGACTTCAAACATGATGTCGGGGCGCCTAGCAGTGAGATACATCAAGGATCCGATCATTGATCGATAGTACGTTTAATCTACGAATTTCCCTTCAGGTTCAGATGAAATAAGAGGTCTTTCTGCCATGGGAGTCTCCGCACACTTAGAATCTTGGAAATTGAACTTCGCCAACATGTCCTCGACATATTTCCCTTGGTGTAACAAAATTCCTTTTGAACTCTGACGAATCTGTAGCCCCAGAAATGTCGTTATCTCCCCTAACAAATCATCTTTAACATTTTCTTCATCACCTCCTCAAACTCAGAACATAGAACATTGCTGGTGGAACCAAAAATGATGTCGTCACATAAATCTGAACCGAAATTAGATCTTTCCCAACAGTCTTGAGAAACAGTGTGTGATCGATGGCCCCTTGCATTACCCATGTTCTAGCAGATGAGTCGTCAAAGTGGCATACCATGCCCGATGGGCTTGATGAAGACCATAAGAGCCTTGTCCAACCTGTATACGTGAGCTGGATGCTTCGAATCAGTAAAACCCGTGGCTGATCCACGTATATCTCATCCTTTACCTCTCCATACAAAAATGCCGTTTTGACATCAATCGTGAAACCCATGTAGGAAGCATATGTCAAGAATATTCGAGTGGCCTCAAGATGAGCCACTGCAGCATAAACTTCGGTGTAATCTAATCCCTCAACCTGACGAAAAGCACGAACCATAAGCCACGTGTTATATTGAATAATAACCCTAGTGTCATCTTGCTTGTTACGGAAAACACATCTCGTATCTAATGCCTTTTTCCTTGAAGGAATCGGTCTGCCCAAGACACATATTAGAGTTGATGTGGCTAGTATGTTATGATCCAAGTCGGGTCATACCAAATAACAAGCTAGACAAACACCATGATATTTGTTTAAGATATGATCTGATAAATAAATATCAACACTTAGAATATTTAGAAATGGGTTTCTAGATATTTGCACTTGTGTGATATATAAATTATATGGATAATTTATATTATGAGAGAAAGTATTTTATGTTGTTATTTAAATTGGTAAATAACAAACATAAAAAAACATGTTACATAATACATGTTACAAAACCTTGCTAGTCAATATTACATAAGTAACAAATAATAATACTTGACATTTTGAATTTATTTGTGGGAAACCAAAAGTGGGCCACCCCTTCCCCCCTCTCTCTTGTCTTTATTAGTTTGTTATTTACTAGGACATGCAAACATTATTGTTGGTGGATGAGTTATTATACACTCTCACCTTCTCTCACACACACATAAGAAGCAAAACTCTCTCTCTCTCACACACTCTCTCTCTTTCTCTCTCTCTCTCTCTTCTCTTCTACCATTTTCGGCCAAGGAAGAACAAGAACAAGAAGAAGGGTTTTCTAAGTACAAATCCTAGCATACAAGGTGTTTGTTGAAGGCTTGGAGGGTATACAAGCTTGAGGCACTTCTCCATTGAAGGCTTTCTATTCAAACCATCATCTCCTTCATCTTTCTTGTATCTGTTGGGTTTTATGCAAGTTTATCAAAGTCTAAGTTAACCATATTTAACTAGAAAACGCAACGGAAGCTAGTGTTTTAAAACTTGTTAATGAACATACCATTATGTTAAAACTAAAAAACCCAAAGCCAAGGATCAAAATTACAAGAACAAGATGCTCACAAAATGTAAATTGTACCTTCTTCTACCTTTAGAAGAACAAGTGGGTTGTTGAAGGGGGATGGTGGATGAATGACAAGCCTCCAAAGAAGAAGACCTCAAGAGTGTGATACCCCAAGCTATTTGTGACAACACCAAGTTGTTTTGCTAGGATTTATGAACACAAAACAAGCTCACAAAGCTCTCCCAAACATGCTGCTGCTGCCGTGAGTTTTAGAGAGGGAGAGAGAGAGTTTAAAGCTTGAAAACACTTGAAAGGATTTCAAAAGAAAAAGCCAAAATGCATGTAATGTGTATGGAGGTTCTTTAAAGTGGCCATCATAAGTTGCAAAAGAAAGCAAGACCTAGGATTGGACCAACATCTCCACCCACTTAAGGGGTGGACGGTTTTGATGTTTTTTTTTTTTTTTTTTTTTGTTTTTTTTTGTTTTGTTTTAACCATTTAAAACATCTCCATTCATTTTATAAAACTCATTCTTATAAAATGTACATACATTTATATAATTATTTAACCAATTAAATAATTAATTTATATAAACAAATTATCCAGATAATTTATTTAAATCCTCAAGTGTGATTGTTTAGAAAACCAATTTTCTAAACGCGTAGTGTTCGGTATTCGTTTAAGTGATCAAATCATTAAAAGAATACATTTGGTGTTGTCTAGCTTGTTATTGGGTATGACCCGACTTGGATCAAACACAGTTAGCCATATTAATATAAGTATGTGTCTCGGGCATACGTAATTCCAACAATCTCCCACTTGCACGAGATACATAGAAAATTAATGCAAGTGGTGAATACCGCCTAACAACAGTTCACCACCCCTAATGTGTTTGACGAAGTGCCATTCAATAACATCATCCCTTCAAGTCCCTTACTTGATATGATTTAGGTGAATCTATCATTATATCCCTTTGTTACTAGATGTCATGTTGGATCTAAGAGACATAGGCGATCATTCTCTTTACAATTCAACTTTATCAGGCCTTAGACATCTAAACTCTCAACACATAAGAGGAACAAATTCCATCTTGACTGTATACGCCTCTCACTATCACTTTATACTCCACCCGAGCTCATCCTTATGTACCATCTTTTACGAATAGCGAAGGGGAGAGTCAAAGTGTAATACTTGGTGAAAATCAAGACCCAGTATACATCTCAGGTCTAAGGATAATATAAAATTCTCCTTTACTCAAAATTACTAATGATCAGGTCCATCGACTCCATGTAGTAATATTGAGAGCGGGTCAGTCCAATATTTGTATCCCACAAATATCTATGAACCTTGGCAGCAAACCTATGCTCCATATTCATTCCTTATGAATATCCACCAATTCTAGTTCATAATAGTCTTGCTTCATATTTGTTCCCACAAATGTGATCGACTACGGACTTTTAAAATAAGATAACTTATTCATGGATTAAACATGCAAAATTAGAATTTAACTCAAGATTCCATAATCATATAAAAGAGTTAAATTACAAAAGTCTTTTAAACGTAAATACAAAATAGATCAAATCCAATTACTAGAATATCGAAGTCCTAAGCCACTCGCATGACGCTCATGTTTCGGTCTTTCTAGGAGCTTCGTGAATGGATCCGCAAGATTTTGATCAGTTCCAACTTTGCGAATACATATCTTTCCTTTTTCAACTTCATCCCTTATGTAGTTGAATCTCCGCTCTATGTGCCTTGTCTTTTGGTGCGAACGAGGTTCCTTGATTTGAGCAATCGCACCCTCGTTGTCACAAAAGATTTCTAGGGGGTCTTGAATGGTAGAGACCACCCCTAGATCAGTAATGAATTTTTTCAACCATGCAGCTTCCTGAGCTGCCAATGAAGCGGCGATGTATTCTGATTCTGTAGTGGATAATGCTACCACTTCCTGTTTTGAGCTCTTCCAAGAGACAGCTCCTCCATTAAGAGTGAACACATACCCAGATTGTGATCGAGAATCATCTCGATCAGTTTGAAAGCTCGCATCCGTGTAACCTTTTATAGCGAGTTCCTCCTCACCAGATCCATATATCAGAAACATATCCTTAGTTCTCCTAAGATATTTCAATATGTTCTTAACAGCCATCCAATGACTGTTCCTGGATTCTGTTGGTATCTGCTTGTCATGCTCAAAGCGCATGACACATCCGGTCTAGTACATATCATCGCATACATGATGGATCCTATAGCAGAAGCATATGGGATTTGTTTCATTATCTCTTGCTCACCCTTTGAGCTTGGACATTGAGCTGAACTCAATATAGTCCCTCTTTGAATAGGTACCAAACCTTTCTTGGAGTTTTCCATCTTGAACCTTTTCAAGATTTTATCAATGTATGTACTTTGGTTCAAACCTATCAAGCGCCTTGACCTATCCCTATAGATCTTTATTCCCAAAATATAGGCAGCTTCACCAAGATCCTTGATGGAAAATCTACTTCCAAGCCAAGCCTTAACGCTTTCCATGGTTGGAACGTCATTTCCAAATAGTAGAATGTCATCGACATACAATACTAAGAAGGTTATTATACTCCCACTAGCTTTTTTATACACACAAGCCTCATCAGCGTTCTTGATGAATCCAAAATTTTTGATTTCTTCATCAAAACGATGATTCCAAGTTCTAGATGCTTGTTTCAATCCATAGATTGATTTCTTTAACTTGCATACTTTATTAGGATGTTTCGGATCGACAAAACCTTCAGGCTGAACCATATAGACATCTTCCTCAAGATATCCATTTAGGAAAGCGGTCTTGACATCCATTTGCCAAATTTCATAATCATAATGTGCAGCTATGGCAAATAATATCCTAATAGACTTTAGCATTGCTACAGGCGAAAAAGTTTCATCATAATCAACCCCTTGAGTTTGAGTGAAACCCTTAGCTACAAGTCTTGCTTTATAAGTATCCAAGTTTCCATGCATATCAGTTTTTCTTTTGAAAACCCACTTACTTCCAACAGCTTTGGAGTTGAGTGGTGGTTCAACCAATTCCCAAACTTGGTTGTCATACATGGATTGCATCTCAACGTTCATGGCTTCAAGCCATTTGTCACAATCATTCTTGGACATTGCATCACGGTATGTGGTTGGTTCATCCGAATCTACCACGTAGCAACCTTCTACAAAAAATCCATATCTTTCAGGTGGATTGCTAACTCTACCAGATCTGCGAACGTTTTGTGTGTTTTGATCAACCACTTGATCACTTTCAACAACCTCTTGTTGAGTGCTAGTATCAACCAATTCTGTATCATCTTGTGGTTCTTGATCCTCATCAAATTTCATTGTTCTATTATTAGTTCCTTCCTTAAGGAACTTAGTTTCCAAGAACTTACCCTTTCGAGCAATAATAACCTTTTGCTCACTAGGGTCGTAAAAGTAATATCCTAAATCATCTTTAGGATAACCTATAAAGATACACTTAGTGGATTGGACTTCTAATTTGTTTGGGGTGTATTGCTTTACATAAGCTTCACAACCCCAAACTCTTAAGAATGATAGCGATGGAACCCTTCCATGCCATATTTCAAAAGGTGTCTTCTCCACTTTCTTGGTTGGAGCCATATTCAATATGCGAACGGCGGAAAGTAAAGCATAGCCCCAAAATGATAGAGGTAAAGTGCTTCTAGCCATCATCGATCGAACCATATCTAATAGGGTACGATTTCTCCTTTCAGACACACCATTATGTTGTGGTGTTCCAGGTGGAGTAAGTTGTGAAATAATTCCACAACTCTTAAGATGATCTTGAAAAACACCACTTAGGTATTCACCTCCTCTATCACTACGAAGTACTTTGACTGTGGTCTTGCGTTGTCTTTCTACTTCAGTTTTGAAGTCTTTGAACATTTCAAAAGCTTCATCTTTGTGTTTCATTAAGTACACATAACCATATCGACTATAATCGTCAATAAAGGTAATGAAGTATCTTTCACCATTTCTAGTCATTGGTCTAAAAGGACCACATACATCCGAATGTATGATACCCAATAATTCTTTTGACCTTTCAAAAGTTTTATTAAAGGGTTGCTTTGTCATTTTGCCTTGTAAACAAGATTCACATACATCAAATGAATCATACTCATTTGTTTCTAGAATACCATTCTTGCGAAGAGTTTGCATGCGATTCTTGCTTATATGTCCAAGGCGACAATGCCAAAGATAGGAATCACCCAAGTCCTTCTTGAGTTTCTTGGTGTTGACATTGTACATTGAACTACTATGTGACGCACCAATTTGATCTATTTCATATATACCATTCATGGGTATAGCTTTAAAATAAAATATGCCATTCATCAAAACATGAATATCATAATCTATAAATTTAAGATCAAAGCCACATTGTTTTAAAAGGGACACGGAAATAATGTTTCTTCTTAACTTAGGAGCATACAAAACATTCTTCAAAATTACTTCCAAACCACTTGGAAGCTTTAACATGTAGTCTCCTTGGGCTTTCTATTCAAACCATCATCTCCTTCATCTTTCTTGTATCTGTTGGGTTTTATGCAAGTTTATCAAAGTCTAAGTTAACCATATTTAACTAGAAAACGCAACGGAAGCTAGTGTTTTAAAACTTGTTAATGAACATACCATTATGTTAAAACTAAAAAACCCAAAGCCAAGGATCAAAATTACAAGAACAAGATGCTCACAAAATGTAAATTGTACCTTCTTCTACCTTTAGAAGAACAAGTGGGTTGTTGAAGGGGATGGTGGATGAATGACAAGCCTCCAAAGAAGAAGACCTCAAGAGTGTGATACCCCAAGCTATTTGTGACAACACCAAGTTGTTTTGCTAGGATTTATGAACACAAAACAAGCTCACAAAGCTCTCCCAAACATGCTGCTGCTGCCGTGAGTTTTAGAGAGGGAGAGAGAGAGTTTAAAGCTTGAAAACACTTGAAAGGATTTCAAAAGAAAAAGCCAAAATGCATGTAATGTGTATGGAGGTTCTTTAAAGTGGCCATCATAAGTTGCAAAAGAAAGCAAGACCTAGGATTGGACCAACATCTCCACCCACTTAAGGGGTGGACGGTTTTGATGTTTTTTTTTTTTTTTTTTTTGTTTTTTTTTTTGTTTTGTTTTAACCATTTAAAACATCTCCATTCATTTTATAAACTCATTCTTATAAAATGTACATACATTTATATAATTATTTAACCAATTAAATAATTAATTTATATAAACAAATTATCCAGATAATTTATTTAAATCCTCAAGTGTGATTGTTTAGAAAACCAATTTTCTAAACGCGTAGTGTTCGGTATTCGTTTAAGTGATCAAATCATTAAAAGAATACATTTGGTGTTGTCTAGCTTGTTATTGGGTATGACCCGACTTGGATCAAACACAGTTAGCCATATGAATATAAGTATGTGTCTCGGGCATACGTAATTCCAACAGTATCTTGAAAGGTTGTATTACATAAACCTTCTATGGACGTTGTTTTTGTATGCATGCAAATTCGTATATGTATCCGGGGCTTGGGTTTATATATAAAACGGGTTTTATATTAATCAATACAACAAGATTTTAAACTAATTAATCCGCTACGTTTTTCATATAAATGGGTTTATATGGCTTTGATAATCTTATTAAAACCCAACAATGGTATCAGATCCGCTTATAACGGATACATGCATCAATAGATCTAAAAATTTTTGGGTTTTATGGTGTGGTTCACCATATGGCCAAAATTTTTGGGGCTTTTAGTACCTCTTAGTTCTTCAAGTTTATACTTTACATGCATGTGATAATCTTGAAGAATTAAGTCATTTGGATGATTGGTTGTTTTGTTTGGACAAAACCCAAAACTTTCGGTTTTTCTTATCCTTGGCCGAAAGTTTGAGGTTCTCAAGGGGAACCATTTAGAGATGTAATACTTGCATATTTGGATGTGCATTTGGATGTTCATAACCTAGCCATGACCTTGTGTTCGAATGTGTGTTTGTGTTGTGATTTATTCAATATTCAATTTGGTTGTAATATTATTCTATTTGGGTTTGTAATCTATTTATTCATTCATATTGGTTTGTAATAATAAGTAGATTAGTTGTGTTTCTTTTATTAGAGAAAAATGTAATAGGATATATTTTTTGTAAAAGAAGAAGCAACAAAGTTACGGTTTTGGTTTTGGGCCTTAATGGACTTTCTAGTCCAAGATGGGATTTTAGCCCAATAACCAAAGCCCAAACTTGGAGGCCTATGGAAGCAAGGAACTGAAGTTGGAGCCCAATTGTAAGCCCAAATAAAGTGGAAGACTCACAAAACAAGGTGGACACTTGAAGCATATGGATGCGGGATCAAGTAGGAGTTCACCGACACATGCCTTGTGTCATTCTCGTCCCTTAGGAAAGACCTTTTGGCCCACTTTTTTCGGTCAACAAGTGTTGTCATCTTAGGTGGCTATGGTTATGAACTTGTGGTTGTTTATTTATGCTTGCATGGTTGATTTATATTTTGTTTTATCTTATTTGGATAAGGATAATTAACAAACTTAATATCAACAACTTGCATAAAATTGGTTCCTTAGAAATCATTAGGTAATAAAAATTGGTTTTATTAAAGGTTAATGATTTCACAATAAAATGGGTTTTTATTAAAAGGAACTTGAAATTGGTTTTCAAAGGTACCATACATTTGAATGCATGCAAATGGAAGGTACATTATATAGTTTTCCAATATAGAATTTTGAAAACTAAAATCCCTTTTAAAACAAGTTGAACACTATCCTTCTATACGACACTTAAGTCACTTGTAGACTTGATTTGGGGTAAGGGTCACCTAACCACATTTAAGAAAACTTGTGATCTTAAGGTGGTTTTACAATACTTTTGGAATGAGGGTCACCCAACCACCTGTATGTGTAAACTCACATGTGTGTGTAAGTAGGACGACTTGATTTGAAAACCATGTGAATAGGGGTCACCGACACATGGCGTTCAAAGGTGTTGATGGGATTAAACATGCCAACAAAACATATGATGTTTAACCGATCCCATAAAACTAGAAGTTGCAAAGGGTTGAAATTGTCAACGTTGACTACCTTGTTAATTTGAATAGTAGGATAAAGGTCACCTAACTACTATTTGAATGAAACGCTGGATTCTAGATTTTAATCATTAATTGTCTTGGAGAAATTAAAGGGTATTAAAGATTAAAATTTATTGATATCGAAAATACTAGATTGAACTTTGTTAAATTCGTTTATAGATGGCCGCAATCAACAATCCACCTAACGCTATTATCCCTCATGTGCATAATCTATCACTTAGATCCATTCTGGATAAGGATCGTCTATACTTTAACAACTTTATGGACTGGTATCGAAACTTGAGAATTTTTCTCAAGCAAGAGAAGAATTCCTATATATTAGACGATCCTATTCCCGATGAACCCGACGTAAATAACTTGGATGCCTATGCGGATTGGTTGAAATACACCAAAGATTCGGTGCAAGTTTCTTGCCTCATGTTAGGAACAATGATTCCCGAGATCCAAAAGGATTTCGAGAATCATTGTCACACACTCAAAATCCACTAACGGAGTTTTACCGTCAGAGGGTGTGAACTAACAGGATCGGAATCATTAGTTATAATCAAACACCATAAATAAAGTTTTCAAACAACCAAGACATCAAGTCTTAAGTAAAAATGCGGAAGCGTAAATCGTAAGCCAAAACAATTGCGCCACACAGGACGACTTAAAAACACAAGTTGTCAAGACAGAAATTAAAAGCAGTTTTTAAAACAATGGTGTTTAGCGAATGCATGTCCTAAACCGCGCGCCCGCCTCGGCTACTTGAGAATAACATACTAAAAGTGTCAACACAGGGTTGGTGAGTTCGCAAGTTTATATAAATAAAGCATTTGCGTTTGCGTTTACGTTTTGCGTTACCAGAGAGTGTTAAGTCAATTTATATATCAATAGGTAGCTAACCTATCAACAAGTATTACTAAGTGTTCGAAACCGAAGCTGACTGTTTATCAATTGCCTTGCCACCATGTCAACCACAACCATGGTAATGTGTTAGCCAAGATTACACCCACTCGACCTACAGTCGAGTTTAGAGTTGGGTGGGGTTTGTCAAACTCAGCAGTACTACTCAACAGTGACTCGCTATTATACAAGTATTAACTGGTTCGATGTAATGAAGGACTTTGGTTGGTTTGTTTGCCACTTAGCCTTACAAGTGATATAAAAAATAAACAAAATCTACAGCGTTGGAGTATGTTATCTCCCCCAAATAAAAGCGTTTAAAAAGAGTAAAAAGAGGATGTGAAACTCACTGTTTGCAAAGATAACCAAAAGATCCGAGAAAAAGTGTGCGTCACAGAAAATCCTCACTAGTGTTCTAAAAACAAAAACGAGATTTTCTAAGTATTTAAACTACGAGTGAGTCCCTAGACTCGACACATACAACTTATGCATGATATGCGTTTCGTGTTTCGTTTGTGAAATAAGTGCGACTCGACAAACACGTTGGTGATACGTTACGTGTGTGAACAACTACTTAAGTGTCAAGTATTAACATTGTACATTACTAGAAATTATTCCCCACAAGGGCAATTTAATAAAAAACATAGCAATTATCTATCAACAAGCACGTTTCATGTATTTTCACATAGCTCAGCAGCTAGTTTTATCAAGACAGATTTCTACTTGGAAAGATTACTCTATTCAACAGATCATAACATATCAATTAATTCATCAAAAATCTTCACAAAAGAAAACATGAGTTAGGTTTCCAGAACTATTTTTATTTTATTTTTATTCCACATAGTTTTCTCACAATGCTCAAAACATTACAGTAAACTCACAGCAGTCAAAATCATGCGCAACATAATTTATTTGTTATTACCGTTAAATGGTAATTCCAATCAATTCAAGACTAATTGGGTTAGTTTTTTAACTCAAAATGTTAACTTCCAGAAGTGGAACCAACCCATTTGGTCTTGTAGTTTATGAGATATGATAATTTCAAAACAGCCTAACAGCAGACCCCACAATTCAGACTTGCACTACAGTTTTGTAAAATAATAAAAGTTAACTTTTACACGTCCAAAAATTACAAATTTGGACTCTTTAGAAACTAGACTCAACCTAGTACACTTTAGTATTAATAATATCGACCAATTACCACATTAACATCCAGTTACAGTCGTCTAAACATCAATTCAATGATCTGTCCAGTACCAGTTTACATCAAAACTCAACATAACAACAATCTATGAACCATAATTCATGCATATATCACTCTAGACACAAGATTTACCAACCATGCATATCAATTTCATGTTACACACATAGTTAGGGTTTTACTTGAAAGTTAAATTTCAAAGAACAAGTAATTAACAAGCAACAATAA